>NW_007247654.1:30192-61120 GCF_000164805.1 Carlito syrichta
TGGGGGGCAGGGGATGCCAGGCTGGAGAGCGGGAAGACGGGACGTGGGCTGCCGAGGTGCCTTCACCTGGCGTCCCGGACTTGGAGCAAGTGCGGAGCCCAAGATCAGTCCGGGCTGAAGCAGGTGCGCCGGACTTAGAGGCAACCAGGAAGGAGAGGCTCGGAGTTTTCCCATCCTCGTCGGCTGCTCTGGCACCTCAGCTCTGGACGTCTATAAGGGCAGGGATCCAGATTTCTGAGTCTTCATGGGTTGGATTTTTGCCCCCTAGCAGAGTCGGGAGTTCGCTCCATCCCGCCGCTGTGAGCAGACAGCTTCACACCAGGACGGTGCGGGGAGGCGGGAATCCAGCGCTCCGCAGAGTCCGGGTACCACCGGGACCGGCAACTGGGGCGGACGGACATTCAGTTCGCAAAAGTAACTCGGCCGAGGGCGCTTCGAGGTGGAGGAGCCTTGGTCTGATTTGCCTTTGCGTTTGGAGTCGGGAGAAGATGGGGTCTCTGCCGAGGGGAAGGGGTGCTCGCAAGGAGCGAGACTGAGGGTATAGCCTGGACAGTAAGTAGTCTCCCTTCTTAAATGCCAGTGACATGGGGTTCCTGATTTTTTATGCGGCTTTTTTCCGAATTTTTTTCCTTCGTGGTTTCTATTTTGGATACCTTGGATAGTGGCGGGAGAGTAGGGTGAGGTGGTGGGGCGCGAACCCGCGGTGCGAGCGCGTGGTCCCCAGCTCCAAACGAGGGGCTTACTCTTGGAGTCTGACCCAGCCAGGTGCGCTCTCCTAGCCAGTCCGCGGTTCGCGCGCTGCTCCCCGCTCTGGTCCAGCCTGCCCCAGGAACAGCGGGTCCGAGCTTGGAGACCTGGCCTCAGAGCGCAGTCCGATGGTGGCGTGGAGGAGACGCGGGAGCCCAGGCCGTGATGCCGCCGCGGGATGTGGGGTGTGCGGGGCTCTGCCGTGACTCGCCAGCGCTGTGGGCCTTCCACCTCTTCCTCTACCCTCGGGGGGGGGGGGGCTTTCGCTTCTTCGCGCACCCGGGCCGCCCTCTTGGGTCAGGGGTTTCATTCCCTCCCTTTCTGCCCTCCACCCCTTTGCCGAGCCAGCCGCATCCCGTGTCTTGGGCGATTCTCGCTCCTCCTTTCCCCCAGGGCTATCCCGGGCTATTTTTACCCGCAACTTGTGTTGAGATGCTTTGGGGGGCTTCTGAGGAGGCCACTCCAAGCCCACGATCTTTGGGCTGCGCTCCCAGAAGGAGTCTCCTGCTAGCGGGAAGCGGCCTCCAGGGGAGGCGCGGCGAGTGGCGGAGAAGCCCAGGCGCTGGTGCGCCCGCTGGCGTCCTGTCCTCCTCCGGCAGGCAGCCGGAGCTCCGGAGGGAAGCCCGCCACCCCCGGCCCGGCTGCGCCCTCCGCCGCTCGCCTGGGACGCCGGTCCCCAGATGAGGCCCCACGCGCTCGGGCGCTGGGTGCCGGGGCGGCTGCTGTGGCGGCAGCCCGCGCGCGGGCCGAGTTCTGGCGCCCCACCCGTGTGTCGGTGTGTTCTCTCTTCACAGCCAAACCTCGCCTTATTCTGTTGAAAGGCAAGGACCCGTTTCCACCCAAGGGTTAACTTCAGGAATTCCATCTTAGAGGAAAAAAAAGGAGGGAGAGGGAGCGTAACTTCTGCCTCCCTACATTTTTAAAAGCAAAGCGCATCCTTTGGTAGTGGGAATTAGTCTTGTTTTCGTTTTTTTCCTGGTAATATTGGGTCACACTGGGTGCGGTTAGAAATAGCCTTGCCTACTGAAATTCCAGGAGACGAGCGCTTCGGCTGCACACCCCCCGTTACCCTTTGTTGTTTCCAGCGCTTAGATTTCCCCCCACAGGATTGCAGAAATTACATCTTGAAATGGACCATCGTGTTATGTAAGGTTTTCTCCAGCTCTAGGCAGAGAAAGAGACGCTCCTGAAGGAGTGCTCCGGGCTCCCATTACCCGCCTAACTCTTTCCGCTGAGTTTGACAGGGATGGGCAACTTCATGACTAAGCACTCTGAGGTGGAAGCAGTTCACTACGGCAGCAGTGTAGAACGGAGATCCCTCCGTGAGGCTTCTCAGGCTGCGCTTCTGGGGTGCGGATGCACTGTGAAGCCCGGTGTCTGGGATCTGGATGCGCCGTAGCTTTGAGATGGGAGATTTGGGCTTGGGGGAGCTGGTGAGAAAGCGGTACCTTGAACTTGCAGGCGGGAGTCTGAAAAAGCCAAGGGCTCTTTTCACTCTTGCGGGATGCCTAGTAGGAAACCTCAAGTTCCCCTCTACTTGCCCCCCACAAGTTGGGGTTTGTGCTTTTCTTGTCAAAAGAATAAATCATTTTACTGGAAAAGTCCTGGAAGCTCTCTGAAAGACAAGTCCACATGGAATCTTTCTCTGCCTTGATTTAGAATTTGATGATGACGAGGAAGGAGTTAAAAAGATGGACTGGCTGGTGGAAATTATTTGATCTATGCACATTGCCTCTCTTAGACCAAGCCATCTACCCGCACACAGTAGCATGCCCTCCGTGGGTCCTGAGCCATGTTCTATTTGTGGAGGCTAGGTTTTGGACGGAGGGGCAGTAAATGTGTGGCTGTTCTGATGGAATGGAGCCTGTCCCTTAGGCCAGTGCTCAGACGCTTGGTTTCAGGGTCTGTTTCCAAGCCTGGGTCCCTGTGAGGGGGACAGTTGTTGCGGGACAGAGGCAACCTCCTACCTGCTCCATGGAAGATGCGTTAACTTTCCAGCTGGCGTTGGATCATGGCTATTCCTCACACATTTAGCACTGCCTTCTCTCAGCCTGGCTGCGTGATCTAGTTTTTCGAGTTGAACCTACTCTTTTCTTATAGAAGGCAAGAGAGTGCCAGCTCGATTTGAAGCCAACTGCTTGCCCCCTGACCTTAAGCAAACCGTTTTTCCTTCCCTGAGCCTGGGATTCCTCCTCTGCAAAATAGTGATGGGAAGATTAGTATGAGAAAGTGAGAAAAGGTATGTGAAATGCACCTTGTTGATTATAAAACACTTGTGCAATTGTAAAGGGTTATTTACTTTTAAATTTTGTATCTATTTTAATGTTTATTTTGCTTGGAGGTTGCATACGACTGAGTAAATTACTTAGGCTAAACACTGAATGAAGGAGAAGATTCCTAACAATTGGCCAGTCTTTCCTTGTGCTCACTCCACCTGAATTCTGCAAGAACCGGGCCTCACTGCTTCTCAGAAGGTCTAATTTCTTGTTTTCAGGATTGGAGTTTTAATGCATGCTATATATCTTGAGATAATTTGTTTAGCAGGAGGGCTCTGAAATTGATTAATTGGGAGAGAAAAAGGAGAAAAGTTGCAACCGAAAGAATCGGTTGGGTATACGCAAACCATGATCAGTGTCATAAGATGACCTGTATCTCTCTCTGTGTCTTTCATCAGCGTAGCACTGGCTCCCTACTGCATTTTAGATGTTTGGAATCTGTTCCCAGATCCTAGCTCCCTGCCTGGCACTTAATAGACATTCAATAAATATGCTTGGAATAAGTTAATGAATGATTGGACTGAATCTTCACAGCAACCCTGGAGAGCAGATGGCATCATTTCTATTTTAAAGATTTGGAATCTGCAGATCAGAAAACGTACTTTTCTAAAGGTACAAAGGATTCCAGATTGGAATTCAGTTCTGTCTGTTCTTATTTCAGTCTGCTGTCCTGCTTGCAGTGCCCTCTTCCTTTTTCACCACTTAAAAATTCTGCCCCAAAATCAAGCACCTTCTTCTTAAGGGACCACCACCCTCCCCTCCTTGAGAGATGTTCTTGGGATAAGGTGGGTTTCCTTCTCCTTCTCATTATCTTTCACCCTGAACTAAGGCTTAGTTGAACAATACCACCTGGGGCCCTGAATCTTTTTTTTTTTTTGAGTTGGAGTCTCACTCTGTCACCCAGACTGGAGTGCAGTGGCCGCTCCCAGCCACCGCACCTCAACCTGCTGGGCTCCGGCAATCCTTCCGCCTCAGCCTTCCAAGTAGCTGGAACTACAGGCGCACGCTACCACACCCAGCTAATTTTTTGATTTATTGTAGAGATGAGGTCTCACCAAGTTGCCCAGGTGGGTCTCGAACCCGCGGGCTCAGGCAATTCACTCACCTCAGCCTCCCAAGGTCCAGGATTACTGGCTGAGCCACTGAGCCCAGCTGGGCCCTGAATCTGAATCTTAAAAGACTAGCTGAAGGGCACAGGGACAGTTGTGTGTTTATTTACCACTTTGGGTCATGGATCAAAGGGCATCAACAGCAGCACTGATGTCTCCGTGTGTGGTCCCAGTGGTGCCGGATCTGCAGCACCATCTTGACATCTTCCTGATATGCAGATGCCCTTCACTCCTTCTTATTCTCCAATCCTGGCTTTTTGCTTCTCACCGATTCCTAAGAGCAACCCACAGTCTTCAAGTAAATTCTTTTTCTCTCTGAGTGAGCCAGAATCACAACCAGCTGATGTACAGCCTCTCCTGATTCATCTTCAGGCCTGTCTCCAGCCTGAAGCATTCGCAACTTCTTCTACCCACAGGGAATTGATTCTATAGTCTTTTCAGGTCGTTAGAATGATGTCCACTGTGCCATAGTTTGTCAATAGTTATGTGACACTACGAGAGATTTTGGAAAATGAATACATTATTCTTCCAAGGAATAGCCTGAACATAATGGAAATAGATCCCAGTGGGCATCTATTTTTTTTCTTTTCTTTTTCTCTATTATGTGCTTTTTGGTAGTTTTCCAGCAGGGGTCGCAAATCTAGACGTCTTCAGCAGCCAGGCAAGTAGCAGCCTGAGTGGAAGGGCCTTGTACCCTGTGTGGAGGTGGGGGGGTTGAAGTCGTTGGGGGGGTGTGTAGTGGGGTGAGATACGGAGGGGTTGTAGCCCAGACCCAGCACAGGGTCTGCATGCAGGTGGGACCTCAGGTCTGGTCTCATCGTATTTGATTTTGTTTTCTACGACAGACTGGAAATTCAGTTTCAGGTGGAATCCATTGACTTCCAAGTGCCAGCAACTAATTCAGTATTCCTGAATAACACCATGTGGGCCAAACCAAATGCATTAGCATGTAGGTCTCATATCTGTCACACGGGACTCCAATTTATAGCCTCTGGTGTCCAGGGACAGAAGGGGAAATGGGTTGAACTACGAAATTCAGGAGAATTGGTTACCCAGAGTATCGACGCAATAGTGTTTGGGCATATGGTGTAGACAGTGCTCTAGCCAGTAGCAGCTCACATTTACAGAGCATTTGTTTAACCTCTGTTTGGGATGTTTCTTCTTCCTGTCTCTGTAAGCAGTTACAACCATCACATTTACTCTTTTAACACATGTTTATTGAGTTCCAAGTATTGTTTTGCTCACTGGTGACACTGTAGGGAATAAAGCAGATGGAAATTCTTGCCCTTGTGCTTCTCTTCTAGTGGAGGAGGCAGATAAAAAGGAAGATAGATAAGAAAAAGCCTCTCCTAGTGATGTGCTAAAGGAGAATAAAAAGCAGGGGAAGGAGGTAGAAAATGATAGGGCAGTGGGGATGGGGAAGCCCTAGGCTCGTGGTGGAGGTGCCTGCAGTTCAGTCTCTGGTTCTGTGCAACTAAAGTCATGTCTCATTATCCAACACAGAAGATTTTTCTGTGTGGCGGTCTGGATTCCTGATTGTGTTCTGGGAATGGCATGTGCGGGTTAATCACTATATTGGGTGAGATGCTCAATGTTTATGAAATGGATAGCCGAGCATATATATTGTCTACCATGTCCCTGGCATGGCATTAAGTGTTAGAATACATTAATGAACAGAACCAACCTGGGGCCAGTCCTCAAGGAACTTACAGATCATCATGGAAGACATTAATTCATTATCACAAGTGATTAGGTGACTAAAGTGATTGAGCAGCATGGTAAGCATATCTTCACTTCTGAGTTTTGATGCTCAGAGCTAGGAGTTCTGAGAATGGTTATGTGGCAGGATGACAGGACCAGTTCATATCTGTGCTTCTCAACTGACTTCCATTATCAGTGGATTTTTTTTTTTTTTTTGAGGCTTAAATTTCTTTATCTGGCAATAACATTTTTTTTGTTATTACAAAATATCAATTTGTATTAGGAAAGCTAAACTAGATGGATAGATAGATAGATAGATAGATAGATAGATAGATAGATTTTTTTTTTTTTTAGTTGGAGTCTCGCTCTCACCCAGACTGGAGTGCAGTGGCCACTCCCAGCCACCGCAGCCTCGACCTGCTGGGCTCCGGCGATCTTTCTGTCTCAGCCTTGTGAGTAGCCGGAACTACCACGCCTGGCTCATTTTGATTTATTGTAGAGATGTGGTCTCGCCAGGTTGCCCAGGCCAATTTCGAACCCGCGGGCTCAGGCAATCCACTCACCTCAGCCTCCCAAAGTGCAGGATTACAGGCTGAGCCACCGAGTCCAGATTAAATATATTTTTAAAAGTGTGAAGTGTATCTATGCCCTTTGAGACTCTGATACACCCTCTCCCACATCTGCCCCCGTCTCTGATTCTGACTGTTTTTGACAGGACAGTTGTGTAGGAGATTGAGACATCGTTCTTATTCTTGATGGATTTATGGTTTAGTACGGGAGTTAGATAAATTAACAAGTCTCTGCCTGCCTCATGAGTTATACCATCCCAAGAATATTCCTCTTTCATCATTCTATTTCTTTCCTTCATAGGAATACTTTTTTTCAGTACCATAACTGTGTAGCAAGTGTGTTTATCAGAAGTTAGCCAGTCACTTGATTGGTACACTTTCTCGCTGTCTCCCACTCCCCATCAGAATATGTGCTCCACAAAAGCAGGGAGCTGAAGCTGTATGTTTGCTCCAGTTTCTAGAACAGTATGTCTGGTTCCAAGTAGTTGCTCAGAAAATCAGAAGCAGTCATCATTTCTGCCTGAGGAAATAAGGGAAGGCTTCATGGGGAGGAAATATTTAAGAAAAGAGAGAGACATGGAGAGAAAAGCCAAAGACAAATGATAAAAACATAGTCAAAATTTGTACGTCCCCCAATCCCTTGGTGAGAACTCATTTGTCTATTTGAGGGATTCCAATGTGGTCAGTTCAGCTGAATAACTGACACAGTAGCACAAGCCCTTTGCTGAGTAGATCCTGGTTTGCGTGTACAAAAGCTCTCTGGCATGAAAAGAATGTAGTAGATAATTCCTTACTTTCCTATAATGAGATAATACCCACTGCCTCCTTCTTCTCTGGTCTCCAGTCCTGTGAGGGTGGCAAGGGAGCATTTCCGTCCCTATTTTATATTTAAGGAAACTGTGGTCCAGGAGCAAAGCAACTTTTCTTAGCTCCTGAAAGAGAAGGTGGCTGACTTTGGATCTAGGAATGTGATTAGACTTTACCTGCTGTGAGCAGATAGGTAAAGGTGGAGATTTGTTAAATCCCTGGAGGACCGAGAGAAAAAATACATTTATATTTAAAACATCCCCATCTCCTTTTATTCCTCAAGAGCTTCCATTTCAGCACTTTATGTCTTTTTAAAATTTCCCTTAGAATTCCTGCAGATTAGGTACACATACATCCGGCAGTAGGTTGTTTTATGTAAATGCCTTCACTCTTTGGTTTAGGAGAGTAAATCAAAGTTCGGTATCAACAGTTATAATACAGTGGGAGAAAGGTGACTGCAGATGCAGTTGAAATAAAAAAGCGTGCTTGCCTAGCTGTGCTCAGAAAAATAAATACTTGTGCGGCAGGGAGTGAGAGTGGGCTGGGAGCATCCTCTGGAAAACTGACTTGCATTTTACTTAAATTACTTCTCAAACCAGATATGAGTGTCCTAGGTAGGAAGGAGCGGGAGGGTGTGGGTTACAGATTCTGGGATTTGATTTTGGAGTTATTCTTGTGGTAGAAAGAACATGACTTTGGAAATCACATCTATGTGAATTTCCGGCCTATTTTGTACTGGTTGTGTGACTCCGAGAAACAGACGATTTTTCCACACCTCAGTTTTCTCAGCATTCTGATGCTGATTAAAGGAGATTGTCCATATAAAGTGCCCAGCACCATGAGCAAGAAAAAATTTTCTTCTTGGGTAGAGTTCCCAGATTTAGCAAATAAAAATACAGTACACCCAGTTCAATTTGTATTTCAGATAAAAAGCAAGTGATGTTTTATTATACATATGTCCCAGTTACTGAATACTAAGGGGTTTATCCAAAATTTAAAAGTAATTGGCCATCTTATCTATTAAGCATCCCTATTCTCCTGGGAACAAATCTGAAAGGTTACTTTTCTGAAGACCCTTAACAACAGGAAGTTAGAGGAAGAGAAGAACAGTATAATCTTGAAGGTGAAATGACTTATTCAGGGATCTGTCCAAGGTGAAAGAGAAGGGTTGTTTTTCTTGATAAGCTGAACAACAGAAGCATCAAACCAAGGCAAGTCTATTTATTTCCTAAAATGGAGGGGAAAAAAGCATAAACCCAAACTGAGCTCTTCATCCATTTAAGAAGTGAGCCCAATTTTCCCATGTCATGAAGGCATAAGCCAGATTATTCTCAACACCCTTCACGAAGAAAGTTTTTTTAACCCTGAGAGGCCACTAGGGCAGTGTTTGGTCCACTAAGACAGAACTTTATTAAATCCAAATATTTCTCCAAGCTCGTGACCATTAGAAGGGCTAGACTCACACAAACGTTCCACTGAGCCCACTGAAGGGATACTTTGTGCTTTGAAAACTCACACCTGAAATTGCCCTTGCATCGGATGAATCCATAGCTAATAAAACAGCTAGAAAGCCTTTCAGATTTGCTCCCCCCAAGTAGGTGACCTCAGATTATAAATTATAAATCTCCAAGATCTCTCCTGAGACGGCTGCAGCGTGTTATTCTGAGGATGGCTGTGAAAATACTGTATTTCCATTTCAGGTGATAACCTGATGGGGAACTAAATTAACAGAAGTTTGTTGCATGTGGACTTTCCAAAGCAGAGTTTTATGCTTTCTTTAGTAGTGAGGTGTTGCTCATGCTGAAAAAGCCAGTTTCTGTTGCGTATAATATTAGTAACTCCTCATTTAACCTGCACTGCTTACTGGCAGTGTGTTTCTATGAAATATAGGTCAGAAAAAAAGGCAGAATGGCATCATAGTTAGCATGAAGGCTTAGCCAGCCAGGGAGATCTGATTAGGATCCACTTTTCTTCTTCTCAGTCACCTCTTAGGAGGTGAGTTACCTCACAACCCTAAGCCTCTGTTCCACATCTGCAAAACAGGCATAATTAAAATTGTAGCAAAGAGTTTGTTTGATGTTCATTAAATTACAAGTTATGTGAAGCATTTATACAGTGCCTGGTTCATAGTCAGCAAACTCAAATGTCAAGTCACAGAGACCATGAGCTAAGTTTCATACTTCACATTCGTTGGTGAGGGTCTCCGTCTTTTGTCATTTGTTTCTTTCGTCTTATTTTATATAATTAAAGCAAACCTTAGTGTTCTTTTTTCTGAGCCAACAAATGCGATGAAGCAGGGTAGAAAAATATGGAAGGAGTAGTTAGGGGAAGATGTAGAGAAAGTACAGTGAGAAAAACAGAAGAAGGGAGATAAGATGGGATGGATGGAGGGCAAGAGAAGGCAAGGCAAGACGACCGAAAAACCACAGAAAGAAGACAAAAGGATTCGAAGAGCGTGCACGTCCATGGACAGTTAGTTCTGCAGCCTCTGAGTAAATCCCAGTGCGGCCATTTAGGTAAATCTCACTCCCTCTTCCTGCCCAAGGCTTCTCGGGACCCCCAGCACAACGCCCCCTGACTCTGAGGGACAGATAGAGAGTCTGTGATGAACAGACTGGAAGGAATATGGAGTGTGGTTGAAACAGGGACACTTGTGCCTTCTTTCCTGTTCTGTTTCTGTAACAGCATAAAACAGCAGGTAAAAATGGAAAACAAGGGACCCCAGTGCCATCTTGTGGAGGGACGAACCACTGTGCCTCCGGCGGTCCTCTCACGGTGTGGGGGTGTTGTTTGGTTGGGTTTAAAAATTTCATTAAATTTCAGCTTCTATAAAAGAGAGGTTCGGAGTGGTATCGCTTCTTCCCCAACTCCTCCCGGAGAGAGGTTTTGCACAGGATACTCTGGCCTTTCTCCTGTTAAGCCCCATCAGCATGCACCGCAGGAACGGAACATTTCTAGGATGACAGGTCGCTTCGTGTCAGTCTCCTGCCACTCGGGGTCAACCATAGGGTCAGAGCTTCGTTTCCCTCGTAGTTTGGAGTTCACAGTGACTCTGGGCACTAGAGAGTGTTCTTTGATGCAAAAAGGAGTGTATTATTGGAAGTATTTGACGGTGGGGAAATGATGTTGGCGTCATTGCACCTCAGTTGCCATATCTGTAAAATGGAATTCTATTTCCTTGTGGACTTTTGCTGTGAGAAATACATTCTATAAAACACCCATTAGAGAACCTGACACATAGTTAAATCTCTACAATGTGGCACTTAATAGTAACGAGTATTTTTTCTTGCTGGTAAACGTGATTTTGATTGAAAAGCTGACTAAGAATGTCATCATGGATCTAGCTGCTTTTTGCTTTCCAGTCCACCTCCTCCTTCTGGCAGCCCCTTCCCTCCAGGTGATAAAAAAGCCACAGTGTCTCCAAGCATCTGATCTCATCACTCTGCTCTAAAGTAGGAAGACAGCAGGGTGTGTGGGGGTGAGAGTGGGGCCTCTTCCTTTCATCACAGAGGGAACTATTTCTCAAAGAGTCTCAGGACTTTTACGACTTAGTTGATGCCTTGGGTCCCCTGGGCCAAAACAGTAGGTCACAGGACCCTAGTTAAAAAAAAAAAAATTACCAGAATAGGAAACTGAGGCTCAAAGACATTTGAAACAATGAAAGAGAAAAATTAATCGAACGTGGTATCAGTGAATTGATCCCTCTTGCCTTTGGGCAACTATTACTCTTATGTTCGTGTATTGCATTTGGTGATCGATCCTGTTCAGATTCGAAACTTCTCTC
This sequence comes from Carlito syrichta, assembly GCF_000164805.1. Classification (NCBI taxonomy): domain Eukaryota; kingdom Metazoa; phylum Chordata; class Mammalia; order Primates; family Tarsiidae; genus Carlito; species Carlito syrichta. The sequence continues at coordinate 41,186 of NW_007247654.1, forward strand.
GTATTGCTATCTTCAGCTAAAATACAAATCTTGTGTCTTTCTGGTTTCCTTGTCTTTCTCCCTACTCTGTAACTTTTATAACTGTTTGCAACCTGCAATATTTCTCTGGGTTAATCTCTCCTGCTGACTTGGGCAATCTTCACAAAACACAAATATAATCAGGTTATTGCCCTATCCCCTGATGCAGAATGCCTCATGAATTCTCATTATTTACAGTATTAGTGTTTAAGTGCAGGACTCTTCGATGCAAGAAGCGAGCAAGTCCCAGCCATGTCACTTCATCATAGTATCGCCCTGGGCAAGTTAATGATATCTCTAAACCTTGGGTATTCTTCCATGGTTTTTAATTATGTATTTTCATACACTCATTGATTTAATGTTCTATCTGTTCCAATAGATTAAATTGTGGGAGGATGGGGTCATTTTCCTGAGCCCCCAGACCTGTCTCCAACCTGAACCAATGCCTGGCAGACAACTGTCACCCAGTAAATAATTGTTGAATGAAAATTCCAAGGCACATAAGATCCTCAATTTTATAGAGTCATCAGGATTAAACATTATATGAATTTAATAATAATTTTAAATATAATGCATTTAATTAATCTAGAGTGTTCAATGCACATAGTGGGTGCTTGAAAGCTAACTCTTTCCATGTTGATACTTTGAATAATAAAAGCAGTGCTGAAATTCAAGTTACACAGAATGGCTCTCACATTCTAATTTTTCAAGTCTCATCCCTCCTCATTCTCTGTTCTGTAAAACACACTATATAATCTGACCACAGGGCTGCCCCTTGTTCCCAGATAAATCAGTTCATACCCTTTCCGGTGCTGTTCCCTCTGCTTGGAACCTTTCTTATCAGGTTCAGACTGCATCGTTCTTTAAATTCTGTCTGATTCCATAGTAAGTCACTGTATGTGCGGTAGGCACTGTGAATCACTTACAGGCACTTGCAGCGACTGTGCTGTACTTGCTAGTTGAAGTTCCGTATGGCCGTATGACCGTGAGAGGACCTGACATGCAGTCACTTGGCCAGAAGCTTTAAGAGCCAGCTCCTGCATTTGTTCATGATCTCCTCCCCTCCAGCTTGGTAGTAGCTGCTTTGTCTTTTCGGGTCTCTGAGACACTTGAGTGAGCAGAGTCCTGCCACCAAGTGTGACAAGTAGCCAAAAGGAGGATGTGCTGGGACATGGATGTTCATCTCAGCCTGACCTGGCGGGTCCTGAATGAGGCACCAGTCCCCAGTCTTCCTCGAACGCTCCTTATTGTGTAGGTGAAGTGTTATAATTGCTTGTTGACTTGGCTACATCCCTCAGGAAACAGCTCTCGGAGGGCAGAACGTATTCCTGCCTATGCCTCTTCTCATCCCTTGTGCCCCATCCAGGGAATCGGTCCTCAACTGGCAAAGGAAATATGGATTGATCTGGTGAGAAGGAATGAGAGGAGGAGCCTTCGGTCCTGCGACTTGGGAAGTGAAAGTAACATTGTTATAAACAGAATTCTCTGTCTTAGAGGGGGCGCTGACAGTTTAGTTCCAATTTCCTGAGTTCATATTGGCAGCTGCCCTTTGTCACCTCGGGAAGGAATTAAAGTGACTCGGGAAATGTTCTCCAGGTAACGTCAATGCCACCTGCACTCTGTCTTTTCCTGAACTCTGTCACTGGAGTCCTGATGTGCATCAACCTTTCTCCAGCCTGGAACACGCCTACTCCTGGGATATCGTTACACTTTCAGCTTTAGGTGTGAAGCCTGCCCTGCCTACTCCTGATTTCCAACCACTTTCCTTAGCCAAGCAAATTCCGACAGAAGTAGCAGAAGGCCTCTGGGTGGACACCAGGACATCTGGTGGGATTCAGGTGACGTAGCTGCTGGTCCCTGCTGTAAACCCATGTGTTTACGATCCTCATGACCTGCTTTTTCTTACTTGAATTGTTCTGTAAGGTTTTCTGCTCAAGGTGGCACGATGGCTAATGCTCATGCAGCAGTTGTCCTTTAAAAACATGAGATTGGAGCCACTCCATGCTCTTGATTCTGCTCTGTCTTTGTCATCTACCTCTGCACTGCTACCTGTAGGATACTTTTGTGCTTTCCCCAGAGAACATTTTCCGTCCTTACTTGTCAATTTTTAGAGTGTTGTAGTTCCTCTCATTGCTTATGACAATTACTTAAGCAGAAAAGACTAGTTTTTATAAAACCTAAATTATTACAAATGTTGTTCCTTCATTTTTCTCTTCACACTAATATCGAGCTGGTATTTACTGGGTGAATACCACTGAGCTGCTGTTTCTGAGAGCCTACCATATGTCTGGTGGGCTAGGCGAGGATTGTTTTATTTTGCCATATTTTATTTAATTCTTCTGGCCATCTAGCAGAGTAGGCAGTGTTCCTTTTCTTCAGATGGGGAGATGAGGCCCAGAGAGAAAAATAACTTTTCCAAGGGTGCACAACTAACTCAGAATTTAAACCCAATTGCTTTGATTTTCCCACAAGATTCCATTTATTTCTCCATTTCCTTAGTTACACACTTTAGCCTGCACCCAGTGACAGATGTTGAACTTTTTTTGTCCTCACTAGACCGCCAAACTTTTCCCAGATGCCTTCTCAATGAAGTGTATTTCAAATTTCCACATCTCGGCCTTTTTTAAGTTGACAAAATTGTGTCTATTCCATAGCCTCCTTCACCTCATTACATTGGTAGTTTTTGTTTCCATATCCAATTTTCCCCTTATTTTGTAGTCCCCTTGAGATGGGACCCATCTTCTTCCTATATTCCTGAGCAATGCCCGACAGAGACCACACATAGGTGGCCTGCTTACCTGTGTCCTGTCCTAAGCAAATGGCATATACTCCTGAGCAGTGTTTGCATTTGCTACTTTTTTTTTTGAGTTGGAGTCTCACTCTGTCACCCAGACAGGAGTGCAGTGGCCGCTCCGAGCCACCGCAGCCTCCACCTGCTGGGCTCCGGTGATCCTTCTGCCTCAGCCATCCAAGTAGCTGGAACTACAGGCGTGCGCTACCACACCCGGCTAATTTTTTATTTATTGTGGAGATGAGGTCTCGCCAAGTTGCCCAGGTGGGTCTCAAACCCATGGGCTCAGGCCATTCACTCACCTCAGTCTCCCAAAGCCTGGGATTATGGGCTGAGCCACCGAGCCCGGCTGCTACTTTTACATTGTGAGAGAGGGGAAGGGGTATAACTGTAAGAAGAAATCTTCTTGAAATCCAGCTTAGTGACTCACAGTATTGAAAGTCTCTGTCTATGAATCTTAGCATTTGAATAAAATGATGAAAAGCCAATGTAGACATCTCAGCACAATCTTCAAAGCCTCATTTAACTTGAACCGTTGTTCTATGGACATACCTATTCATTTTTTCATGGCATGTTGGACACTGATGAATCTGCTGGTTTAATTTCCCTACCAATCTGGAATACAAAGCCAGGCCTGAATGTCCCTGTTAGCCTGTTGGGGAAGTGAATGTGACTGGTAAAGTAGAAACATGATTTGACCTAGGTAGCTGCAGTCAGTTTTATTCTTTAGGCACCTCTGAAAACTCATGGATACACTATACGGGCTAAAAAAAAATTGCAGGATTTTCACAGGTGTGTTAGCTTTAATAAAGCACTGAACCGGGCTTGGTGGCTCAGCCTGTAATCCCAGCACTTTAGGAGGCCGCAGTGAGTGGATTGCTGAGCCCACAGGTTTGAGAACAGCCTAGGCAATTTGGCGAGACTTCGTCTCTTATACAATAAATAAAAATCTAGCCAGGCGTGATAGTGTATGCCTGTAGTTCTAGCTACTTAGAAGACTGAGGCAGAAGGATTGCTGGAGCCCAGCAGGTTGACTCTGGGGTGGCCATGAGTGTGCCACTACCCTCCAGCCTGGGTGACAGAGTGAGACTCCAACTCAAAAAAATAAAAATAAAAATAAAGCGCCGAAGCCCTTGAAAGGATTGCGGGTAGCAGGACGTCTTGAAAACTTAGCTCATCATGGGAACTATCACATAAATGGACACACACAAACACACACATGCACACACACACACGGGCGCACACACACACAGATCTTATGCAGCAGGCTTGTCACAAGGAAATGGATCTGAGTATTTTGTAAGTGAATCCTACCAAGGTTCTGTGGAAGCCAATGGACACTGCAAAGGAAGGAGCAACGCAGAAAGACCTGTCATGTATGCAGCTGTATCATCCCTCACGTGCCTAATCCTGAAAGCTAAGCAGGGTCGAGCCTTGCTAGTATTTGGTTCAAAGACCACCTAGGAATACTGAGTGCTGTAGGCTTTTAAAAAAAAAGCTCATTTCATTCAGCCTCCTACCTGTCCTTCATTTCCTCCCTGGACACCTTTGCTTTCCCTTCTGCTCATTAAGATTTAGAGAAAGAAATTCGGTTCTGCCCACGTCATATTTTTTTAAAATTTGAAACACAAAACTAGCCATTTCTAAACATTTTTTCATCTCATAACACATTGTAAAGCCAAAATTGTTATGTGTAATATATAATCATTGTGCTACATATATATATATGCTTGTGTGTGTGTGTATGCCTTATTTCATCAGTTATGAGTCTCTCTCTCCTGCTCACAAGTAGCCAGCCTGTCCTGAGCCTTTTCACAGGCCTAACCCTAATGTCATCACTGTTTTTTGTTTTGTTTTTCCGCCTTCCCAATCATTGCCTTCTCTACACCCTACACCCTGCAGGGTCCCAAGCTGTTTGAGGGAAGAGACAACATGGATGTCAACTTTTCTCCAATTCCCTAGTGCCTGATAATCAACATCTTTATTTAGATCTCTACTCTGAACTGTGGATACTCTGGGAAAGCTGATCATTGATTTTCTCACACTCTGATATTCTTCATAGGTTGCTTCTCCATTTACTTAGAGAGAGGCTAAATACCATATGTGGCAAAAACCAGAAAGTGGGAGCCTTGTTCTAGCTTTCAGTCCTCCTCTGTTGTTCTAAGCAATTCTGCTCACTGAATCCCAAACTTGCATGTCTCATTTAAGCAAGCAAAAGCCCTAGAGCAAACTGTCTCCATCCTGCCTAAAAGATCTTTAAGTTGTCCTTTAGGGGTGAGGATAGTAGATGTCTTATCCCATCACTTGCCCAGGCCGAAGGACTTATCTTCTAATGATATATTTTATTGTCACTGATAAACTTTTAATATAATACTTATCTTAGTTAATTTGGGCTGCTGTGACAAAGGATAAACAACAGAAGCTTATTTCTCACAGTTCTGGAGGCTATAGTAGGCTTGAGACTATGTTGCCAACATGGTTGGAATCTGGTGAGAGCTCTCTTTTTGATTGCAGACTGCTGACTTTTTCTTGTATCATCATGTGGCAGAAAGAAAGAGCTAAATCTCTGGCCTCTACTTACAAAGTCACTACTCCCATTCATGAGGTCTTCATACTCATGACCTAGTTACCTCCCCCAACACTCTACCCAACGTGAATGCCATCAGATGTGATTAGACTTCAACATGTGAGTTTTGGGGAGACACAAACATTCAGTCCATAACAGTATAATGCTTTCCTCTTTGTTCTGTTCTGTCCAAATAATGGCTAAGTATCCTGTATAGATTACTCCCTAGTCTAACTGAACCACTTCTTAATCATTTCCTAGGGTTCAATTAATGCTAATTGAATGAGTGCTAAATATGATCTGAATAGAGTAGCAGCAACTGAAGTTTTAGAGACTCTACCCTAAGAAAGCCTTTTTTTTAAACTAAAGATTGCATTATCCACTCCCCCCCCACATCCCTTTGTCAAGAAAACCTCAGCAGCTTAGAAGTTTAATATATGTTGCTACCTTTAACTTTTGAGATGTTAGACTGGTGCTGACAGAAGTAACAAAACTCTGGTTAACTTTTTGCAGTAATCGCTTAGCTTGGAATTTTTTCTATATCTTTTGTCATGACAAACAGGTATATTCCTTAATTATCTAGAGCAGGGGACCCTGGTCCCCAACAGGTTCTGGTCTGTGACCTTTTAGGAACAGAGCCACACAGCAGCAGATGAGCAGTGGGCAAGTGGGAAAAGCTTCATTTGTATTTACAGTCACTCCTCATCGCTCATGTTACCACTTGAGCTCTGCCTTCTGTCAGATCAGTAGTGGCCTTAGATTCTCATAGGAGCAAAAACCCTATTGTGAACTGCACATGCATGGGATCTATGTTGCATGCTCCTTATGAGAATCTAATGCCTGATGATCCGAGGTGAAGTTGAGGTGGTGATGCCACGCTGGGGAGTGGTTTAAAACACAGATGAACATGAACAGTGAGGTCTGACTGCACAGAGACCACCATAAATCAATTGCTTGCAGACTCATATCAAAATGCTATCAGTGAATGGCAAATGAGTTGATGTACTTCAATTGTACAGCTGCATCTGGTGACAGGCTTTACGTCAGAATCTGACACTTGTTTTTGTTCATGCATGACCATCCCATTATTTTATTACCACTTTCATTCACACCTTTTTTTAATGATGAGTTGTATAATTATCTAATTATATATTACCATGTAACAATAATAGAAATAAAGTGCACAATAAGTGTTATGAGTTTGAATCACCCCAAAATTGTACCCCCTCTCCCCAGTTTGTGGAAAAATTGTTTTCCATGAAACTGGCCCCTGATGCCAAAAAGCCTGGGGACTGCTGCTCTAGAGCATTCAAGTTTTCTGTGGATCTTATATGATTTTAGAATTTATAACCCAGTAATGTCCCTTTGAGAGCAAAGTTTAAGTTTTTTCCATGTCTTGCTCAAGATCACATGGAAGTCAAGGCAAAGCTAAGGACTGGACTTCATCTCCTGTCTCCTAGCTCGGCACTCCGTTCTCCCTTGTGTGTTGGCACTTTCAAACAAAGATGACTTAGTGGAGATGCATTTCATGTGCCCTAAATTATCTGTGTTAGTGATAATGATACCTACATAGAGCCTTTATCAGCTATAGCAATGAAAGATGGGAGTCTGATAGTGACAATAACTGGCATTTGATGAGGGCTTTCTATGTGCCAGGGCTACTCTTTAGCATTTCATGCAGAAATATCTTCTTTATTCCTTAAGACAATCCTACGAGTGTTGGTACTGTTGCCATCTCACAATTCAGATGGGAAAATAAGGTACACAGAGGTCACCTGGCTTCCTCTTGGTCACACAAAGGAACTTTGGTGTGGAGCCAAGATTCAAACCTCTGCTCTTAACCACAAGTCTCCCCATTCTAAGCTCCTGGAACTCATCTTGATGATGACTGATTTTTTTCCCCTAAAGCCAGCTGGTTTCAAACACTTTATTTAAGTAATAATAATAAAGTACAATACATCAATACTCAGAAAGAATGACTGACCAGGCCCCTGATGGTCTAACTTGATATATACCATTTTGTTTAATCTGAAGTTAGTGAAATTATAATAAGAGATAACAAGATATCACAGAGAGGGTTGAGTGTAAGAACTAGCTGGTTGGGCATCTGGATAGAAGACATGGCATTCAAATATCTCAAGATTAGCAAGGTAATAAAATGGGCATCCCCAGTTTAATGTAAAGCTTGAATCAGAGGCAAATGAGACACTAATTCATTTTGTAGACCCCAAAGTGTCAGAATAACAAAACACTCAACTTGAATTTTAAACAATTCAAGTACGAGACAAATGGAAATCACAGTGATATGTATGAGGGGAGGGAGGCAGAGGAAAGAGCCATGCAGTATTGCTTTATCCATCGCTATCAGGTGAACAACAACAATTTTGTTCAGAAAAGGGAAAAAAATATGATCAGTATGAAACCAAAACCTACCAGGTACCTTCTTTCACTGTTTCTATGCCAGTTTTCCCCTGAGTTCCTTGCAGGCACGGATGCATCTGAGTCATTGTGCCAACCCTGGCATGTTTCATGTACCTGGCAAAACTAAAGACTCTCTTGAATATTTGTTTTTAAATGACCATGATAAACCAAGAACATGCATATGCAAAAGAGAAACATAAAAACTAGCTCCTGGACTAAACCTAAGCTGAAGCTTCCAAGATTTTCTATTAACTTTCCCCAAGTTGGAACCTGTACATCTTGAAGTAGGATTGCTAAGATTCAAGCTGAGGACTTTATGCTTTGTTCCCATGCCAAGGCTATTTTTCCTCTACTCTGTTTCTAACATCCTAGGCCAGGGACTGAACCCTCTCAAGTTATGGCACCTGTAGGCTCCTACATCCTTGTATCTACCAGTACCCACCATGGCTGATGCTCCCCACAGCAAACTCCAGTGTAGGCTGAAGCCTTCCTTCTACCCCTCCCAGCCCTATCTCCTGCTGCAGATTACTCAGAATGAATGCCTTTGTGGAACTGTCTGCTGAACCAAGGCCAAGTTTCCCCCAGAATTATCCCTAAATGTGACCCTTTCCACGAAGTCCTGCCAGGCCCTCCCTGCCCTTCTGCCAGCTCCTCTTCTGGGCTCTCGAGTTGCTGTGGTTGAGTCTGTGTCCACCTAGGAAACTTAGTGATTTGTGCCTTCCATGTGTGCCTTCACATTGCAAGGTGCTCCTTGAGAACAGAGTCTGGATTATCTCAGTACCCCCAGGCACTCAGAACAATCTTAAAAACCTCATAAGTGCCTTGTAAAAGTTTTAGTGATCACCTATGAGCAAAGTGTAGACCTTAGGCATTTAGTTATCAGTCTTTGCAGACTTGTTCTATGCTCCTTTTTTTTTTCTCTTTCCTTCACTTTCCTTGACAGCTGATATCCATTTATTACACTGATAAAATCTGGACTCTTCACATAAATACCCATAGTTGAATCTTGAAAAATCCAAAGGTTACACCTCTCTAGTTCCTTATCTCCAAATCTGTCAGAGTTGACAGCAGCTGATTCTTTAAACAGACCATGTGCGGGGCTGCTTGCCACAGTTCTCCACCAGCCAACTGGCTTCATACGTGGATGTCACCTGCCTGAATTCATAGGCAGTTGTGTGATTAAAGACTTGCATAGCAGAGGAGGTCTCTACAAAAACTCTTTTTTTCTACTTTTTACACGTGGGGGTGTGTACTAGTCAACTTGGGCTGCTATAATCCAAGGCCACAGAGTAGTGGTTTAAACAGTATGCATTTATTTTTCACAGTTATGAAGTCTAGAAGTCCAAGATCAAAGTGTCAGCAGATTTGGTTCCTGGGAAAGTCCTCTTCCTGGCTTGTAGAGAGCTACCTTTGTGGCTGTGTCTTCACATGGTCTTTTCTTCTTATATGAACACTAATTCTATCAGGTTAGGGCCCTGCTCTCATGATCTGACCTCATCTAAACCTAAGCATCTGCTAAAGCCCCCACCTCCACAAACTATGTCATTGAGGGTTAGAGCCTCAACATATGAATTTCAGGAGAACAAACACATTCAGCTCTTAACAGGTTGGCTCAAGAAATGAGACAAATAATCTCTCTGTCTTTGCACATCCAGGGAAAGAGTTTCCATTGGTTTGTACAAATGTATTTTCAGCTGTGAACTATTCTAATCTTTCTAGCTCCAGCACAAAAGGACAGATTTCCATGTATTGGGGGTCCAGAATCAGAAGACTCAGGTTTTTTAACTCAGTCCAGTCTCTACACACTTGACCTTGGGGTTCCCATTCTCTGCCTACACCAGTTCACCTTTCAGCAAAACGGTGAGACAGTGCAAGATCATGGCATGTGATTGTTTTGCCTCTCATGACCTGTGTGTCTTTCCTGGGCATTTATAGAAAAACATATGCAATTCATTGCTGCTTGCCTTCTGTGGGTTGACAGATGACTGTCCCTCCAGTCAAGAAGGCTCTTGCAACTGAGATGGCATCATTCAAAGGTTGAATCATACCTGGAACACAAGCTGAAGCCAGCACACCTGAGTGGGCTGAAGCAACCTAGCTCCTATCTCTTGTCAGCTTCAGGCCCCTTTCCACTCAGCTGCACTGAGTCACAAGAGAAGCCCCGTCCGCCCTCCTGTCACAGAGCTCTGCCTTGCGCTGCCTGAGCCAGTGTGTTTCTGCTTCTAATGAAGGATTTATTTAGGTCACCGCTGCCTTCTGTGCACAGCAGCGCAGATTAGACATGTGGAGGAGTGGCTCCTCCTCCTCTTCCTTCACTGGGGCCTCACCACTGCACACATCTGGCTTTATTCATGCAGAAGGTGCTCACTTATGCAGGACCTACTGCTTGTCCTGCCATAAGCAGGGAGCTGGATCATTTCTAGGTGTCACTGCCCTGTCTTCCTTAAACCTCTGTCTGGGTGAGTCACTGCAGTACTTTGGATAATGAACAAATGCGTTTGACTAATTATCATCCCTGAATCCCATTTATACCATACAGCACTTTTTTTTAAACAAAAATAGCTGCCATGATTTGAGGACTCGCCGCAGGCCAGGCAATATGACAATATCCCAAGCACTCCATATGTACTATTTTATTTAATCCTTGCAATAACCATATAAGGCCAGTGCATTCTGTCTCAGGCTTCAAGCTTCAGGGTTGTCTTACAAATTTTACGTTATAAAACTGACATTTGAGACCAGGTTTTTGGCTCTAAATCTTTGGTTAATTTCAGCATCTTCCCTTCATCTCCTTCCTTCTATAATGCAATCTTTGTGGTCAGATTAATGCTTCTCTATTTTATCTGTCGCAATTGGATTCAATCCTGAAGTTGAAAACAAACTACCCCAACAACAGCAGGAAAGGAAAAACCAAAGGCCATGGCTCAAGATCAGAATATGAGTGCCAATATCCCAAGTTCACAGGGTCGTTCCCGTTTCAAGGTCTGTAGGTGGGTAGACCATCTCCTCTGGGAGCCTGTGAGGAACCAGACTCTCAGACCTCTCTGGATTCGTATCTGCATTTGTAACTGGTTTTTCAGGTGATCTATGTGAATATCATGTTTGGAAAGCACCAAGCTTGGTGATTCTAGTTTGTAATCACAGCCCCCTCCCAGGAGGGAAGCTTCACTACCTCCTATCTGATTTCCTTATTCAAATTCTTGGTCCCTAATCTTTCACTTAATCTGGAGAATAACATTGTGTGGTTGACTTCAGACCCCTACAATACAGGTTGCATTCATCATTTGCATTGTATCAAGAAACCCTCACAGCCTGTCGTGCTGGGTCCCCAAAGACCCCAAAAGAGATGTCACTGTATCTGAGAGGTCAAAGAAATGACTCGGAGACAACAGATGAGACGTGGACTTTACTCATGAACATACATACACAGAAGATGGTCCAGGAGCGGCCAGCTCGACAGAAAAAAACACTGCTCCTGATTGTAAAAAGCACACAGGTTATACGAGCATTTTCCATAGGACAGAGTGCAGAGTTAAGCATGAAAAGGTAGGATTTCTAGTGTGCTGGTGAAGTATGAAAATATACTTTTAAATACATTGCATAAACACAACATGGCTATGATCTCTCTCTCGGGGTGGGATTTTTATCATCTTAATGAACTAATGGTGAGGTGCACTAAAGAGAACCAAAGGTTATGGGCATTGATCCAAGGATGCAACACCTTTTCATTGCTTAAATAATATTTTAAAAAATGAGCATAACCACCATTTAGCATCGTTGCAAGTATTAGATGATATAATATGATCATCCTGGGTGCCAGCTTCTTCGAGGCAGGATGTGCAAGAAGAATTCACTATGCATAGCTGTGATGTGGTCAGCAGGCACAGAGAACACTTTATCATGGCCTCAGAATGAACTGTACATACGGGTGTGGGGCCTGAGGGGAAGGGAGCATTCTGGGTTGGCCATCCCCAGATTACGTGCCTGGGGCCATATCCTGTGTATGCTCCTATTGTCACTGAGTGTGCGTCATCCTGCAGAGGCTCAGAAATAACACTGGAAAATAATATTGCCCTTGCTACCACACCTTGTTGCCTTCCTTGGTTTGCTAAGGTATCTCCTTCCTTCAGTCCTAAAGAGTTCATTATCCAGTTAACCTTTTGCAATTAAGGAACGTCCCAGCCTTAGCAAGGATTCAAGGAAGCATAGGCGGCTGGGGAAGAGGTAATCCAAGAGACCTCCTCTTTTTCAGGGGGGAAACGGGGCCAATTACATTTCTGTTTTTCTCCCAGGCAGTAAATGTGGTCCAAGAAAACCTACTAAGATTATATGGTATGACCTTTGTTCCTCTCTACCCTGAACTCTTTCCATCCCATCCCACCTCACAGCAATTACCATAAGTAAATCCAAACAAAAGTGAATGTCAACGTTTGTTGACGAGTGCCATGTGCATGCATTTCAAGAAAATAAATATGCATGGAAGTCTTGAAATATCACTGTCTTTTTGTAGACTGACAGGCACAAAACTAAAATCTATTTCCGATTTCTTGATTTCCAAGATGACCTGACAAAAATGGAAATTTGACACCACTGAAAGGTGCTCTCATGCAGTTGTGTAAAAATGAAAGGGAAACATTTTTGGCTCCTGACAATAAACAAATAATCTGATGCTTTTGCTTGTCCAGAAGTTTGGTTGATTTTTTAAAAAGTGACAGTCCTGTTGTTTAAACTGTCTGTCTCAGGTTTGAGCACATTCCAGAAACCAAAACCACGAAGCACCATGGGATACTTGGAAAGAAGCAGTTCTTGCGTAGCAGTGAAATAAATCTCATACTTTCTGCTATTTTATCATGCTTTTGAATAAACTCCCTCTTTGCCTGGAATGCATGCCCACTGCCCAAGGGGAAGCATCACCCCTCAAAGGAGAAGAAAGCACAGTATGAACACTGGAGACAGCCAGAGGAATTTTAGCTTCGATACTTTCTGGTTCTGTGACCTTGAGGAAGTCATTTAACCCTAACAACATGTTTCCATATCAGTCTTTGGGAGAAAAGCAGGCTGTTAACATTTGTTGCATGACTACAATGCGCCAGGCACTGTGCATCTATCTATATGAATTTTTTTTTTTTTACATTTTTTTTAAAATTTGGAGTCTCACTCTGTTGCCCAGGCTGGAGTGCAGTAGCACGCTCACGGCCACCCCAACATCGACCTGCTGGTCTCCGGCGATCCTTCCGCTTCAGCCTTCCGAGTAGCCAGAACTACAGGCATGCCCTAAAATGCATGGCTAATCTTTTTTTTTTACTTATTATAGAGATGAGGTCTCATCATGTTGCCCAGGCTGATCTCGAACTCCGCGGGCTCAGGCAATTCTCTTGCTTCAGCCTCCCAAAGTACTGGGATTACAGACTTGAGCCACCACACCCGGCTGGTGTAAGGACTATTATTTAATCACGATGACACTTACATGAAGTAGATTTAAACTCATATTTGTAGTTCTACTTCTCTGACCCCCAGGGAGGTAGAAACTTTCCTGATTTCAGTTAGCTATAAGAATTCTAGCCCAGATCTATCCAACTGCAAAAATTTCTTTGCTTATCTTCTACTCTTCACCACTTTTTCATTACTTAAAAAAATATAAAGTGAGAACCATCACCTTTCAGTATTGTTACAAGCATTAGAAGATACAACTTATACCAGAGTGCTTACCCCCTGGTACACAGCGGGCACTCAGCAAGTATCTCTTTCTTTTTGACCCTTTCGTTAAATCCCATAAACTACTTGTGGTCTCGTGTTTTGATCATTCCTGTTACTCTAGAGGAGATTCTTGCCTGTGACACTTGTATTGCCAACTCTTGTTGAGGGGCTATGAGGGTGTCCTGCAGAGAGAGGGATGACAGACATCACTGTTCCTGATGCCTTAAACTTACCTCTTGTAAAATATTTTTGTTATTTCATTTCCTCCATGAATACATTTCAGTAGCGGGACTGAGAGAATATATTATAGTTAATTACATTTGAAATCTAGGTCATGATGTGAATTATATAATAAAGAGACTTAAGAAGAAAATTAAAATATTTTTGAAGGTTTTTTTAAATAGCTTTCCCTCCTTTTTTAATTTGAGTGTTTTCTGCACTCTCATGTGATCTTGTCCAATCACTGTTAGGAATGTTGAATCTCCCTTTTGACATCTGGTTTTGCTTGACTCTCTAGGGATAAAAGTTTGACTACCTTAAACGTTCTCTTTCTACGAAGTTAAAATCTTTTCTCCGTAACATCCAGCCATTTGCTTAACTGCCCACTGCATTTGACAAGTTTGTTCAGCAAACTGTATTTCTAGTGCCTACTATATTCCAGAAATCACGCTGGATCCTGGGGGATAGAGCAGAGGAAAGCACGTTTGTTTCCAGGAGCTTTTCCAGCCTGGAAAGGAGTTTGGATTTAATTCTAAATGCAAAGGAAGGCTCCATCTGGAAAATCCTGTAGACCCTCCCTTAGGTTTCTCATGCCTAGCATGTGGCTGATGTCTTCACATGAGGCTCCAGGAAGCCTAGTGCTGCTGACGGGAAGGACGCTTGTCTTCTGAATTCTTAAAACTCAGGGCTTGGTTATAACTGCAGAACCCAGAAGACAACCTCTTCGATAAAGGGAAGTAAACAGAGAGGTGGCTGGATATCTCTTTGGGATCTATTAACCCATCTATAAAAGGAAAGCGGGGGTTCATTTTGCTCATCCTAGCAAGTTTGGGCCTTCAAAGAAATTCCGTCCCTTATTAAAGCATTGGTGCCAGGTATGAATATTCAACAGGACTAAAGAATCAACCCAAAAGGACCAGCCACCACACGCACACATGATTCTTGGTTAAGAATCAAACCACAGGGTCTTGTAACTCCTTGTACGCTTATTTCAGGTATCACTCAGGAGTGAAAGGGATGAAGAAGTCCCCCCAGCTTTTTCTGTTTATACTGAGTTTGAATCCTTGCTCAGCCTCTACCATTCTAGAAAATGTCTGAACCTCACCTTTAAAAAAATAATATCAGTTCTCTTGAGGACTTGCCCTGGCAACTGCAGGGAACCACCCCTACGTGCAAAGTTGCCGGTGCCTCCTCAGTGGCAAGCACTGCAGACAGGAATTGAGATCGTTGCTTTTGCTGAGGGATATGGCGTCAGTCCCAGGGGTTGTCGAGAATTCTGTGTCTGTGTTTATGCCAGCTAAGTGCTCCAAGCTTTCAACAGTTACCATTAGTTCAATTTTCTCTGGTTTGATTCTTTTTTTTTGAGTTGGAGTCTCACTCTGTCGCCCAGACTGGAGTGCAGTGGCCGCTCCCGGTCACCGCAGCCTCGACCTGCTGGGCTCCGGCGATCCTTCCGCCTCAGCCTTCCAAGTAGCCGGAATTACAGGCATGTGCTACCACGCCCGGCTGATTTTTTGATTTATTGTAGAGATGAGGTCTCGCTGCCCAGGCAGGTCTCGAACGCGCGGGCTCAAGCAATCCACTCACCTCAGCCTCCCAAAGGCGTGGGATTACAGGCTGAGCCACCAAGCCCAGCTTGGTTTGTTTCTTTAAAGGGAATAATGACATTATTTTTGTGCTGCTTACAAGTCCAGACTTGTCTTCTTGGTTCTTTTTCTGTTCAGGAAGCTCCTAATCTGTGAGTGGATAGGGAATCTTGCTTTGCAGACAGTGCTTTCCATTCTCACAGGGGTTAGGTGGTATCTCAATGTGGTTTTGATTTGCATTTTTCTGATGGTTAGTGAGACTGTGCACTTTTTCATGTGTCTGTTGGCTGCCCGTGTGTCTTCTTTTGAAAAGTGTGTATTCATATCTTTTGCCCACTTTTTTTTTGAGTTGGAGTCTCACTCGGTCGCCCAGTCTGGAGTGCAGTGGCCGCTCCCGGCCACCACAGCCTCGACCTGCTGGTCTGCGGCGATCCTTCCACCTCAGCCTTCCGAGTAGCCGGAATTACAGGCGCGTGCTACCACGCCCGGCTGATTTTTTGATTTATTGTAGAGATGAGGTCTCGCTGCCCAAGCGGGTCTCGAACCCACGGGCTCAGGCAATCCACTCACCTCAGCCTCCCAAAGGCGCGGGATTACAGGCTGAGGCACCGAGCCCGGCTTTTTGCCCACTTTTTAATGGGGCTGTTTTCTTTTTCCTTTTGGCACATCTGAGTTCCTTGTAGATCCTAGATGTTAGACCTTCGCAGCAACTTGGATGGACTTAGAGTCGATCATACTCAGAGATCTATCACAGAAACGAAGAACAGAATACCATATGTTCTTACTCATAAGCAGACCTTGAGTAATTATAATACTATAAGAAAGGGATTGGCAGTAGTGGGAAACTGTCGGGGGGGGATAGGATTGGCAGTTGAGAGAAATTGCTAGGGGAGGAAGGGGTATACCTCATCAGCAAGGTTGTCTGCATAATCAATATTTGCATACCTAACCCTGACTTGTACCCCACATCTTTATAATAAAAAAAAGATAGTGTGCTTTCCACACATAAAGAGCTTTCAGATTGAGAACTGCCACTGTGGGCAATAGACTTGAACACATACTTCTCAAAGGAAGACATACAAATGGCCAAGAAACATATGAAAAAATGTTCTGTGTTACTAATAATCAGAGAAATGAAAATCAAAACTACAGTGAGATACTATCTCACTCCAGTCAGAATGACTGTTATGAAGAAGTCAAAAATCAACAGATGTTGGCAAGGCTGCAGAGCAAAGGGAACACTCAGACACTGTTGGGGGGAATGTGAGCTAGTCCAACCACTATGGAAAGCAGTTTGGAGCTTTCTCAAAGAACTAAAAATAGATTTGCCATTTGACCCAGCAAACCCACTACTGAGTATACATATAAGGGAGCACAAATTACTCTACCAGAAAGACATCTGCATTCACATGTTTATTACAGAACAATCCGCAGTAGCAGGGCAGCCCAGAGGACTGTCTTACGAGTTCACCTGAGCTTGTGGATTTTTTCTTTTCAGAATTTGTTATCAAGAGGCCCAGAAATTTTGTCTGTGCCACTGAGAAGTCCAAATTATTAAAGCCCAACAGAAGGAAATTGACTCCCAATGCCCACTGAGTGTGTGTAATATATGTTATATATATATTTAGATATGCATGCATACATATATACAAACTCACATATATACTTACACACATGTTGCATGCAGCACCTCATTTATACATATGGCATGTATATGTGCTATTATATATATATATATGCTATATATAGCATGTGCATATGTATATGTGTGTGTATATATATGACTTTTGCATATATGACTTAGCTCATTTCTTTTTCTGTATACTTCTGGTGTCTTGGAATTTAAAAAGTCTAGATATAAGTAAATACATATTTAGAAAGCATTAAAGTACAAACAACGAGCTTTTAAACTACTAACTGCCAAGGTTAAAAAAATTTTTTTTCATAAAAGACAAACTATATTTAGTTTCTTCCTTGCTGTCTGCTGGTACTTCCCCTTAGGATAAAAATATCAGATGTGCACTGCACTAACCAGGACACCTCATATTATAGTGGAAAGTGCATGAACTGTCAGACAGCATGAATTTCAGATCCAGCCTCTGCCTCTACACCTAAGTATTGAACAAATTGGATCTGTTGTTTCCTAGGTCTGAATACAGAACTATAAGATGGGCCTAGCTATGCTCAACACACAGGGCATAGGTCTCTGGTGTGTGGTAATTAGGCCCTCCCTCATTCTACTCAAAAGTCAAACATGCATACACATACATGCATGCGCACACAGAGAGACACACACAACCAGGCATGTATACATGCACACAAACCCATACCCCAAATGTATGCAAGGCAAGCACAACTGCCCCATTTGGTTGAACACAGGTTAATTGAGAAGGAAATGAAATTTAACTGAGACATACTGAAACTGTCAGTTGACTAAATCAAATGGTCCATTAAATTGAGCTCATCAAATCAGTGGAATCAACCTGAAATCACCTTACTTGGCCATCCTTCCTAAGCATTTGGGTTTTTTCCCCCCCTAAAGAGTTGTATCGCTAATCTCTCAATCCCTTCTCCAGCATATTGCAGTTCTCCAAAGTCTTCCATCTGTTTAGGTACTTGCTCTTTAATATATATTTTTTCAAGCAGATGACACAATATTTGAGGAGGCAGAGTGACTGGTTTATCACAGAAATCTTAGAATTCTCTTCATTTATTCATTCAGGAATATTCCGGTTTTAAACTAATGAAGTGAATTTTAGAACCACCATGAAGAAAATGATGGGTTCTTTTGCTGAACATTTTTACTGGCTTGTAAATCCCACAGTCCCCTGTCTCTAATCTTTCCCTTAATGTGTTTAAACAGGGGTGACATAAATGAGAACTTTCAATCTGTTCTTCTTGGGAGGGTATCAAACACAGATTGCCATGTATCAGCTCCTTAAAAACAACCTTTGACTTGTCCCTCTGTTGAGACTCCAAAGCATCTTGGCCAGCAGTTCCTGTGTCTTTGAGCGACTTTTTTTTTTTTCCAAATATGATAAATCTCAGATAGGTAAAGAAGAGAAGTTTGGTGGAAAGGAGGTGGTTTCCAGAAAAAACCCTGAATTTAGAGCTTTAAATTTGGACTCTGCATTTTGAAATAGGCTAAATGTTTGTGTCCTTTGACAAGACAATCTTCTATAAAATGGTGACAATACCTGCCCTGTCTTCCTACCTTACATGGTAGGATTGTGGTGAAAATAAACTGAATTGACTGAGACTACTTTATAAAATAGTAAAGCTTTGTACATATGAAAGCTTTTTTCTGTTTCTAGTGACTTTTCCTGTTTATCCCTGTAGGTCCTCTTTAAAGCCGATCCCAGTTGTTTCAGGAAAAATGAATGAACACGAGTCCTCAGGGTACACTACCTAAATCACAGTCATGGCATATACTGCCCTGATGCCTGCAGTCAGATTGCATCAGATAACCTCTGCCAATTTCATGCTGCAATGCAAACCACTCAAAATCCTAGTGGCACAAAGACACAATTATGCATCTTCATTCATGAGCTGGCTGGGATGGCTGTACGCGGCTCTCATCAGGTATATGTGTGTCTCATTCTCTCCATGGGACTGCAGTCTGGCCAGGGCACATTCTTCTCATGGTGAAGGCAAGAGTGCATACAGAAACTCCCAAGGTCTTCTGAGGTCAGACTGGGGACTGGTGTGTTGCCGCGTCTGTCCATATGCCAATGGCCAAGCCCGAATCAAGTTGCTGGAAGCACATTCCCCCACAAGAAGGCCATGGTAATACCGGCTAGTTACAGGGTGAAAAATTGAGTCTAATTTAATCTTCCATACAGGTTCGCCTGCTCTGTTAGATTAGGAGCTCTGGCAGAGAAAGTAGGGGCAAAAAGAAAGACTGCTTCTATATCACCTGCCCCTCTGCCAAGGTTGTCGGGAAGTAGATATTTTATTGGCATTTTCTGCAATCCAAAGGATTTCCTCAACCTTATCCTTTATGGTAGGGGTTGGGAAAAGGTGACTGGTGGGCAATATTAGCTCTGTTTGTGCACGGTCAAAAAGCTAAACATCTAAATGATAGCAAAAAGTAAATGCAAAAAGCGAAAAGGCTAATGATTTTTAGCGCTATGTGAAAATTATATGAAACTGACCTGTCAGTGTCCTTAAGGAAAGTGTTCTCGGAACACACCGCTCCCATTCCTTTGTGTATGGCCTACGGCTACCTCGGATCTGCAACAGCCTAGTTAGAACTAGAGTCGCCCTAAGAGACAGTATGTCCCCCAGAGCCTGCAGCATTCAGTCTCTGGCCTTTGGCACGAAGTGTTCGCCACCTGCCGCTTTATAGGGTGCAGAAAGTTCTGGGAGGGGAATGTGGCGACCGCTCCAGACCCGCTAAGGTGCGGTCCGTCGGATCCCGGCTCTGCGCTTATTCTGTGTTAAAACGCCCTCCCTTTCTTCTTCAGTAACCGGCAGCCCGCGACGTCCATGTGCCACTGACCAGGAGGCCCTCTCGGCCGCGGCGCTTCATGACCCAGCGGCGCGAGCCCCACTGAAGCCGCGGTGGTGTCCAGCATGGCCGCGCTGCTCCTGGGCGCGGTGCTGCTGGTGGCCCAGCCCCAGCTCGTGCCTGCCCG
>NW_007247654.1:61219-68032 GCF_000164805.1 Carlito syrichta
GCGGCAGCCAACGGCTCCGCCCAGCGCCTGCCGCAGACGGTCATCATCGGCGTGCGCAAGGGCGGCACGCGCGCGCTGCTGGAGATGCTCAGCCTGCACCCCGACGTGGCGGCCGCCGAGAACGAGGTGCACTTCTTCGACTGGGAGGAGCACTATCGCCACGGCCTGGGCTGGTACCTGCGCCAGATGCCCTTCTCCTCGCCGCGCCAGCTCACGGTGGAGAAGACGCCCGCGTACTTCACGTCGCCCAAAGTGCCCGAGCGCGTCCGCAGCATGAACCCGGCCGTGCGGCTGCTGCTGATCCTGCGCGACCCGTCGGAGCGCGTGCTGTCCGACTACACGCAGGTGTTCTACAACCACGTGCAGAAACGCAAGCCCTACCCGTCCATCGAGCAGTTCCTGGTGCGCGACGGCCGCCTCAACGTGGACTACAAGGCCCTGAATCGCAGCCTCTACCACGTGCACATGCGCAACTGGCTGCGCGCCTTCCCGCTGCGCCGCATCCACATCGTGGACGGCGACCGCCTCATCAGGGACCCCTTCCCCGAGATCCAGGAGGTCGAGCGCTTCCTGAGGCTGGCGCCGCGCATCAACGCCTCGAACTTCTACTTCAACAAGACCAAGGGCTTCTACTGCCTGCGGGACGGCGGCCGGGACCGCTGCCTGCACGAGTCCAAGGGCCGCGCGCACCCCCACGTCGACCCCAGGCTGCTCCGCAGGCTGCGCGAGTACTTCCACGAGCCCAACAGGAAATTCTTCGAGCTTGTCGGCAGAACGTTTGACTGGCACTGATTCGCCGTGAGCCGGGCTCAGAAACTCTGCTAGTGTAAGTCTGGTGTGCACCTGGAGGGGAAAAAAGGAGTTTTAAAAAGAAAGCACTTAAGCTATAATTTATTTGTAAAATCCATAAATTACTTCTGTACAGTATTAGATTCACAATTGCCATATATACTAGTTATATTTTTCTACTTGTTAAATGGAGGGCATTTTGTATTGTTTTTCATGGTTGTTAACATTGTGTAATATGTCTCTAAATGAAGGAACTAAACTATTTCACTGCAAAAAAAATTTTCCTGGAGGCGCTATCTTTTTTTGAATAGATTAACTTGCCCCCAACTCAAAATAGCTATCTGTGTTGCACCCTTTGCAGAATCTAGAGTCACTTGTTATTAAAAAAAAAAAAAAAAAATCCTAATGATTAATCTCTTCTCTCCCCCCTCTCCTTTCTGCGTTGTTTTAAAAAAAATCTTTAATGTCTCACTATGGTCATCAGATTTATTTTTTCTTGCATTGTACGGTTTATCTTCACTGAGGTTCCCTGTTATTCTTAGAGTGGCAGTTTTACCCATTCCCGACTTCAGCAGGTACCTGAATGTAAATTTTAATCCCATGTAAGTTCAAAGCAAACGAAACAATATTGAGGACAACGAAGCAGTTAGTAACCAGCTAGAGGTCTGCTGTGATCCATCTTTGCCTCAAAGAATATTTGCATACACTTGTGAACACAGCATTGACCAGAAACCTACGGTAAAGGGAATTAGGCCCTTGGACTTAGGTTCAGTACTTTGCACCAGGTGGCAAGTGGCCTCCAGACACCCACGTGAAGTAGAGGACAGAAACTGCAGAATCTATGTGTGGCTTCATCTTGTAGATTCTGTTGAAAGCTGACTAAGGAGATAGCCTTTGCTTAGTCTGGCAGTCTGTTTATCTATTTCCTGAAAGATCAATATGCATTTATAGACATATACCCCATATGCTTTGAGACATAAATATGTGTATGTTTTAAAATCAACTCTAAATTTGGAGTCCTGAATGTGAACGTGAAAGAAAATGTAAACTCCCAGGAGTTGAAGTTAAAAAGAGAAAAAGGCGAGATTGAGGGCAGCGTGTAGGAAACTTTCTGCACTTACTCCTGGAGGCCAGAGGCCCTAGCTCAGTCTCACTTCTGCCTCTGAATAGTCAGGTTGTTGGAGGTGGTCATCTAAGCCCTTCTGGCCCTTGGTGTTCTCATGCAATCTTTTTTCAGTCTGCCTTTTAGAGAATTTAGTTGGATTATTTTTCTTACGAAAGTAAAACATACTCATTGCGGTAAAAGGAAAAATGCAAACAAGCAAAATAAACTGATGTGCTGACCTAGCTTACACTTAAGGTAAAGGGCACAAATGGACATTATCAATTGTCTCCAACACGTTAAGAACTCACGGAAGTTTTTCCAAGCAACCCCAGGGTGTAGAAATTGTTATGGCAAGTTCAAAGAGGAAAAAACAGGCCCAGAGAACACGAGAAACTTGCTCAAGGTCACGCTGACTGTAAGCCAGGGCTTGGAGTCACTTAGAGGCAAAGCACAGGCTATTTATTTTTTACCCAACTCTTTTCGATCTCAAGGAAAAGCCCAGACTCAGAGCCAGTTCTTCATGATCTGACTTGACATTTCTTCCTTGCTGCCAAATATCTTCTGTCCTAAGAGGTGTGTCCCAGCTAGAGGAAGGGCAAGAAGAAGCCTGCATTTTCTCAGCAGCATTATCAGGGAAATGAGTCACCTTAATTATGCTTTGGCACCTCCAACCTGGCCTGACTTTAACATGGCCCGTGCCCCACCTGAGGTCCTGCACAGACAGCTGAGAGGATGCCCTCCCCTTTCGAACTCATTAAGGTTGTCATTCAGACACCCTCTCCCTGGAGGAAGTTGCAGAAATATTTACTGCAGGCTCCCTGTGGCCAAGGACCTTTGCAAAAGGAAGAGTGCTCCCTCTGCAGTGCATCACTGGACCTTGCTTTTATCTCACTTACTGAGAAGCTAAATAAAAAAGAGAGCCTAGAAAGGGTAAATCAAGTCTCCAAGCCTGTC
This sequence comes from Carlito syrichta, assembly GCF_000164805.1. Taxonomy (NCBI): domain Eukaryota; kingdom Metazoa; phylum Chordata; class Mammalia; order Primates; family Tarsiidae; genus Carlito; species Carlito syrichta. The sequence continues at coordinate 64,068 of NW_007247654.1, forward strand.
CAGGAGTTTGGTGGTTGAGAGGAAACTCCAATGAAAGTCTATCATTCTTAAGAGCTTTTACTTTGCAAACTGCCTGTAAAGGCCTGTGCCCTGATGAGGATGGTCTGGTTGAAGCATGAACTGTTGGGGCAAGGCATGGTGGGTAGGAATGGAGAAAGATGGGATTAGCACAAGGAACAGGATCTAGCTGGTGGGACTGACCCAGTTGATGGGAGAGAATGATCCAGTGTAAAATGATGGATGGATGTAATCTCTCTCTCTCTTTCTCTCTCTCTCTCTCTCTCTCTGTCTATATATATGCAAAGTCTTGACTCAGCAATGGTTAAATGTTATATGGGTCTACCATGTTCATATGGGTCTCCCATGGGGTCAGAGGTCCTAGTGACAATGTCTTTTAATTCATTTTTGGTGCAATCCCAGCCAGTGATTGGGAAGACACAAGGAGTGAGAACCCATCACTCCACACTCCAGACCTAGCCCAGGTATTGAGGTTTCACCCAAGCACTGTTGAATTCAGACACGCCCTGCAGAAACCAGGCCTGCCCTGAGAGGCCCAAAGTACAGTGACTCAGGAGCCTTCTGGGCACCTGATCCCTCCCAAGCATGCCTAATACCAATCCTATTAACAGAGACAGATGCCGGTTGGAAGGAGTACATCTCCTGCCCCAGCTGGCCCAGATACGAGACAGCCTAGGGATTCCAGGTGGGGTCTTTCCACAGAAGTCACTGAGATTAGCTGAGCAAAGCTTCAGCTATTGAACTTGGGATATTTGCTACCTTTGATGCCCCTGATTTAGAAGGAACCCTTGCCCTCTGCCTTCGTCCAGGAATCATAGTACTGAAATCCCGTGGACACCATTTGGTGATCAGCTCATAGTCTTGACATTTTCGAGTTTAGGAAAAAATGATAATGTGCCTCTGAGCACAAGGTGCCTGGCTGCTTCTGTCCTGGAGACTGTTACTCAGCTAAAGGGAGAGTTAGGGCAGGAGAGCCCAATGCCTAGCATGCCTGCTGATTATAAGGGTGGGATCCGAGGTCACCAGTATTCACCAAATTGTATTTTTAAGCTCCTATTATGTGCTCAACATGGCATTAAGTGTTCTAGTATAGCTTTTAAATGAAACAGGAACTAATAGTCACTAAATGCTTGGTTTGGGGTTCAGTAAAAAGAGAGGCCATGAGGACAAGGAAAACGGCATTCAGCTGTGTGCGGATGGAACAGTGCTTTCCATAGTCTGGTATTCAATTCATCGACATCCTTGGGAGAGCCTAATTACAGAGAGGAGAAAACTGAGAAATGAAAAATGGCCCCGCCCTCAAGTCACTTTTAGAAGAAAGGACTATTTCTCACTCCAGGAGAGTAGTCCAGAAATTGAAGTGTTGACATCAAGCATCACAAAGAGAAGGTGAGATGTTTTGGAGACATTCTCCAGGATGTCATTTCTCAGAAATCTTAAGAGATGAAGACTCTCCCCAAAGGTCCATGGTAGAACTATCACCGAGGTTACTCAACTGTGGGCCACAGAACCCTGCTCTTTCTGCAGAAAGGCTTTGTGAAGTAACTGTCAGAGCTGGGTGTGGAAAGCAACAGTGTTATCAGAGCAGGGCATTGTGAACAGGGGAAGCTTAGGGAATCAGGATAGTGATGACAGGGCGCAAGGAGAGGGTGGATCTACTATGGGCAAGGAATCAGAGGTTCTGGTGGAAATGTCTCCTGGGGATACTTGTCTAGGTAGCACACCAAATGGTTTAAACTCACTGAGAAGCCACTGCTTCCAGGGCTGGAGTGTTGAAAGCTTACTTAGCAGACACCTGTGTGTCTTTGGCTCTTGTGCAGGTGTGTCTATCACATAAAAAAAAATCTACCATTTATTGCGCACCTGCTATGTGCTTGGTATTTTAAATACGTTACTTCTAAACTACACAATGATCCTGAGAAGTGGGAAATTGAATAATAATTTGGCAGAAGAGTAAACTCAAACTTAGAGATTAAGGATCTTGCCACAATAATAGTGTCAAGGCAGAAGGATTGCTTGACCCCAGGGTTTGAGAACAGTCTGAGAAACATAGTGAAGGTCAAGAAGGCTAGAGTGAGCTATGATTTTGCCTCTGCATGCCAACCTGGGTATCACAGTGAGACTCCAACACCCCTCCCCCCAAAAAACTCCATACTCCAGTTTACTCAAATTTCCCATTTCGGTAACAGGAGGGAAAACACAAGTAGGTGACAGGAGAGAAAAGACAATTAGAGCCAGGAGAGCCAGGAGAGCCAGCAGACCTGGGTATGAATCCTGGCTCTACAATTATTGGCCATGTAGCCTTAGATTCAGGTTCTCAGAACCTCAATTTCCTTCTCAGTAAAAATGGGTTTATGTTTTTCTCTGTTTTAGAAAAAAAATCAATGGATAAAATAGGTAAAATCTACAAACTCATTGCTTATGTGGCTTAGTGGTTAAGAACATTTGGGTCTTTAGGTTACAGACCAAAACTGGCTTTGAACCGGTGGGCAGACATGCATTGTGGTTTTTCCTCATCTGCTTTCCAGCTATGTGATTTAGCTGTTTGCTGTTAACGCTGGATCCAGATCCCACTCACCAAGGCTGGGCCCTCAACCCCAACTTCCATAAGGGCTGGCTTCTGATGGCTCATGCTGTACTGTTTTCTGAAGGACTTTTCTTAGTTGGCAGAAGCTGCTTGACTTGCAGAGTTCAGGGGAGTATTGCCCACTCCATCACCCCACTTTGCTGGGATAGCATGTGACTAAGAGTTCACTGACTGATGAGGAGTGGGGAATGGGGGTGGAGGGACAGCAGTTCAGCCTTCTTTTCTCTGGGCAGGGCAAGTTCTGGTGCAACACATGCTCAGAGCTCCTTGTGGGATCAGGCTGAAGCTAAACTTCTGAAATGACACTTTTGCTTCTTTCTTCCCAAACTTTATTAGTGCTTCCTCATTGCCATTCTGATTTTTGCCCCCAAATACAAGAATCTCCATATCAGGCTTTGCTTCTAGGGTATCCTATCTAAGATAGTAACCTCACATGTATATTTTATTCTCTCTGTATTTCAAATGAATAATATGACCAACCCACAGGATTATTATAATTCTTCCAATTAAATGAGAGATAATAGACAATGAGTCTATTTCATTGGCTGGCACATAAAAGTGTTCAGTACAATAGCAGATAAACTTGTTACCAAGCAGTAGGTTCTTTTTTTACTTACCAGATTATCGAAATAGTATTAATGCATCAATATCAAACTTAAGCTTCACCTTCATGCAACTTTTCTGGATCTTACAAATACAACTAGATGCATTGCTCCATCTTACATTACAGGGTCTTGAATCTCTACTGTTTGATAATTACACTACTTAGTGCTAATACATGGATATCTCTTTCTCTTGATTGCAGCTCCTTGGCACCTAGCACAGTGCCTGGCACATAGTACGTAGACGATGTGAGTGAATGCTAGCTCCAGACTAGCTGCCAATCTGATGTGAAAACTCTCTCCGCCATGGCCCAGACTCATGTTTGGGCCTACCTCCTGGGAGCACTTCCCCAGCCCAAATACTGGTAGGCACTTTGCAATATGCTGTTTTATTGACTCTTCAAAAAACCCCTGGGGAAATAAGCAATTCAAGGTCCATATGTTTGTTTGCTTTCCTTTTTTTAACCACAATTTCCCCAGCAAATAGTTCAATACTTGACATAGGAGATACACATATTTATTTATTTATTTAGTTTAGTTTTGTTTTGTTTTGTTTTGTCTGAGTTGGAGTCTCACTCTGTCGCCCAGACTGGAGTGCAGTTGCTGCTCCAGGCCACTGCAGCCTCGACCTGCTGGGCTCTGGCGATACTTCTGCCTCAGCCTTCCGAGTAGCCGGAATTACAGGCATGCGCTACCATGCCCGGCTGATTTTTTGATTTATTATAAAGATGAGGTCTTGCTGCCCAGGCGGGTCACGA
>NW_007247654.1:68052-83487 GCF_000164805.1 Carlito syrichta
CAGCCCCACGGGCTCAGGCAATCCATTCACCTCAGCCTCCCAAAGGCGCGGGATTACAGGCTGAGCCACCAAGCCCGGCTCACATATTTATTAACTAAACAAATCACCCTAATATGCTAGCCCTTTTTTCTATGCCAATACCACACAACCTTTTCTTGAGTATTGAACTAAAGGATAACTCAGCATTTTCCAATGCATTACATATCCAAACTGGTTACCGAAATTCATACTTCTTGTACCTAAAGCTGTATTCCCCTAGCTTCCTTTGAGTTATACCACATTGTGTCATGAAGAACAAGCTTCATATCAGTTTCTCTTGAAACTTGACCTACTGGAAAGATCATTGGCCTAGGATTTTTAAGACCTGTACTTAGAAGTTTATTTCTCAGCCTTTTTCATAGTTATATGATCTTGGGCAATATTCTTGCCATATCTGAACTTCCAATAATTTTCTAGTACTGTAATAATTTGACTCTTCACAGAGTTTCTATGAGTATTCCATGGAGAATGTACAAATATAAAAGGTTTTTAATTCCATGAATTCTCTCCTAATATTGAAAAATATCTTTTTATAATTCTTAGTTAGCTCTCATGACTAGTGACTTTCTCTATAGAAGGTTAAAAAAATTAGCTGTGTTTATTAAAATCTAAGTATTATCTCACTTAATCTTCATATCAATCTATAAGACTCTTAACTTCATTGTATGTATGAAGGGGAAACATAGGCACAGAGAGGTTAAGTAATTTGTTAAGTAAAAGTCACATTACTAATAAATGGCTAGTAAGTCTGGCTGGTAAATGCCAGATTTGTTCCCTGGACACCTCAAATAGCTCATATACTTCACCTCTAAGTTGCACCTCCTTTCTATGCAAAGGAGAACATCTCCTTCAGCATGTCTGCTAATGGAAGTAGTTAGTACACAAAAAAAAGACAAAGACAGAGATCAGAAATTTAATATAAAATCAGCAAAAAGACTGTGTAGGCAGAATTTTAGGATCGCCCCTGATATTCCCATCCTTGTTATATATGCCCTGCACAGTCCCTTCCCTTAAATGTGAGCAGAAATTGTAAATAAGATGGAATCTTTACCCTTTTGATTAGACTACTTTATACAACTAAAAGGATGGAATATTATGTTACACATGACTTCACCTCAGCAGACCAGAAAGAGATTCTCCTGCTGGCTTTGAGGGCACCACCTGCCGTGATGTGAATGAGAGGCCTGTGAGAGGGTGATGTTGCAAGGGACTGCAGGGCACAGGACTAGCTGAGAGTGGCCCTCGCCAACCTCCAGCAAGGAAACAAAGATCTCAGTCCTCCGGTTGCAAAGAACAAAAATGTTCCAACACTCGTGTGCTTAGAAGAGAGCCCCAAGCTCCAGGTGAGAAAGTTGTGTGGCAAAAACTTCGCTGCTTGGGGTGTCGACCGCAGATGTCATCCATTCTTAGACTCCTGCATCACAGAAGCTAAGACCACAGATGTATGTTGGTTGAAACCACTAAGTTTATAGCAATTTGTTAGAGAATAGGTGACTAAAACAAAGACTTAAGTTTATTTTCTAGTCCATTCATTCCACCTTATGCTCGTTCTTCTATACCATGCCTTGAAAACAAAGAAAAGGTTTGGCTTTGTGTTACCCAAGGAACATGTGCTCATTGTATCATATCCAGAGTCTTCCAGTAAGATTATTTGGAGATAACAATTGTCAATATTTTGGTTTGTATCCTTCTAGATTAATAAATAAATAAACAAACGTTTTTTAAAGAAGAGCTTCATTAGTTGATAGAATTGAAAGGGATCTTAGAAATCATTTAAGCCAAATGTTTCCTTTTATAGAAGAAGAATTTGAGGCCTGAAGAAGTAAAGTCACTGGTCATACTCACATAGGTAATAGTAGAATCCAGATGAGAACTCAGAACTACTTCCTAATACCTACTACACTGTATATCTGTTGTCTAATCACTTTCTCCCCAAGTAAAGACCCATAGCTTGCTATGGAAACCAGTGTCTCACAGAGTTCTCTGCATATAGCAGATACCCAGGTGAGAGTTGTTGATTCAAATTATACTCATTTAGTAGTATTTTTGGTGTAGTGAGAAAAACAATAAAAGCTAAGTCAACCTGGTGTTCTAGTAATCCATGGCTGTGTAACAAACCGCCCTAAAATTTAGTGTTTAAAAAACAATCGATTAACTCTTGGTTCTGTGGGCATATTGGACACTGCTGGACAGGTTTTGTTTGGGAGATCACCCAGCTGGCGTCAGAGGGTGGCTAGGATTGAAGCCATATTAAGGCCGACCTGAAACGGTGTCAAGATGGTTTATTTAATCAACACCTCCTTGTGGTCTACTTGGGATTGCTCACAGCATGGCAGGCAGACTTGGTGGGACTTGTGTGTGTGTGTGTGTGTGTGTGTGTGTGTGTGTGTGTGTGTGTGTATGTGTGTGTGTGTAGTAGCTGACTTTTTCCAGAATGTTCCAAGAAACCAAAACCTGGCTGGACAAAGCAAAAGTTGCAAGTGTTACATAGCAAAACAATTGTCACATTTTCTTGTTTCAGCAGAGCCAACCCAGATTCAATGTGGGAAAGGACCACATGAGAGGCTGAATAATGGGAGGCATGGTTCACAGGAGGCCTTCTTTGAAGGATAGCTACTGTACTTGATTGGTCCCTGACAATAAAATGGACAGAACACCTGCCTAATGCTTCTTGGGTCATACTTAAATGGGGAGATTAATATAGGTGTAAGCTTTCAAGATATTAAGAGTCCATTACACAATTGTAAGTTATCATTATTATAAGTCCTTGGGCCTACTATGCAATTTTAACTATTTTGACCTAAGGCATGTGACTATTTTCACTCAAACCTTTTGATCATATATGTTGGTGATTAGGTGATTAAGTGATTTTTGAATAAATCAATTTGTTCCACAAGTTGAATGCAGGCATGTACACTGTGGCTTCCTCTGAATTTTGTCACAGCTCAACCAAACCATGTGAGGAAAAGATATACTTAGAACAGATTATGAGCTGGGGTCAGCTTGGAAAACTTTTGTTATTTGAAAGCATTATTCCTCACAGACCTACAAGATCTCTTAGATAATTTGGCAGACGTGAAAAAAATGTTGCTGAAACATTTAACACTGGATATTAAAAGCTGTGCATGGTATTTAAAAGAGAATATATGGCAGACTCTATTTCCACATTCTTTAATCTGGAAGTTCTATCATCAGTAGCAATTTACATTTTCCACACAATTAAAGACTGTACCTATTTTTGATTTGCACTTCAAGTATCCAATTCAGCTGTGATTTATATTTTCCTCTCTATTTATCTATTTGTCTTCATCTCAGTAAGGAAATTAAGTTTCAAATCTTGACATCACAACTTAAAATCAGGGCAATGCTGGACAAAGTTGATTAACCATTTCAGAGGGTCAGTTTGCTGGTATATTAAATGGGAGTAAGATTTTATTTCAGGAATTTCTGTGGATCTTAAAGGCTATAAGCATAGTCAGGCATATAAGAGATTTCCAACATATGCATGGCCATTAATCTTCTAATACACTTTTCGTTGATCCATTCAAAGGCACTGCAAATAAGAATTCACTCTTAGCAATAGAACAATCCTTCAGATATCACGGTGCCACTATGAATGTCAATACATCTAAAAACGAATGACATTTTATTGTGCCTCAAGTGATAATTATTTATACAAATCCAAGCCATAGACAAACATAACATAGTGATATATTAAGAAATATGTACAAATGAGGGAGTTTCTCTCACCCATGCTAGCTCTGGCGTATCTCTTTCCTTCCTCTCTTCTTTCTCTAATAAATTTTACTTTAAAAGTTGGGTGGGCACAGTTGCTCAAGCCTGTAATCCCAGCACTTTGGGAGGCCAAGGTGAGAGGATTGCCTGAGCCCAGGGATTCGAGACCAGCTGGGGTAACTTGGTGAGACCTCGTCTCTACAATAAATAAATAAATAATTAGCCGAGCATGGCAGTGTGCACGTATAGTTCCAGCTACTTGGAAGGCTGGGGCGGAAAGATCACCTGAACCTAGCAGGTTGATGCTGCAGTGGCTGTGAACTTGCCACTGCACTTCAATCTGGGGGACAGAGTGACACTCCAACTCAAAAAAAGAAAGAGCCCATAAAAAAAGAAAATACTTACAAATGCTCCTCAACTTATGATGTTACATCCTGATAAATCTGATATATTGAAATATCCTGATAAGTTCAAAACATTGCAAATCAAAAACACCTTAAAGACACTGAATCCACTGAACATCACATCCTAGCCTAGCCAGGTTTAGACATGTACAGAATACTTACATTAGCCTAGAGTTGGACAAAATCTTCTAACACAAAGCCCGTTCCACAATGAAATGTTGAATATCACATGTCATTTGTTGAATGTTGTACTGAAAGTGAAAAACAGTATGGCTGCATGAGTACTCACCACTAACACACACAACTGAAAGCACACTGGACCCGAAGAATGTTTGAAGCATTGACCCACAATGAATTGATGGATGATAGGAATGCTATTGCGACAGGGTTATTAATTTCTCTCTCTTCCAATGAGGCCTGAGAACAGCTGGAAGAAGGCACTGGAGCATAGGTAGCTGAAGATGATTGAGCAGGAGCAGTGTTCTTCAGGAGGATATCAACTCTCGGTTATCCTGGCAATCGCCCGGCTCATGGGAGTATAGCTCACTGCTGCTGCCAAGCAGTGCAAGAGAATACCATTCTACATATTATTAGCCAAGGAAAATATCAAAATTTGAATTAGTTTCGACTGAATTTGTATTGCTTCCATACCATCATAAAATCAAAAGATCCTAAGTCAGTCATTGTAAGTCAGAGACTATCTGTATGTTGGTCTTCATCTTTGTTTCTGGCACAGAGATCCTAAAACGCTTGCAATTTCCCAAGTGATAAAATCAATAAAGCTGAGAGGAGTTTTTTATTATTTCTAAAAAGTCCCTTTCAGCCACAGCTTATATTAAGGAGGTGACTTTTGGAAAGCTCCTAAATAACCACAGGGTGGATCTGGTTGACAGGGGGAACCAACGATGAGATTACAGGGTCTGCCGACCTCCCACCCTCCCCACCTCTGATCTCCCAGAAGGGATGAAGAGGGGCTGAAGAGTGAGCTGATCATCAGTGGTCAATAGTTTAGTCAATCACACCTACTGAATGAATCCACCATAAAACCCCAAAAGGACAGAGTTAAGAGTTTTCAAGTTGATGGCAATCTGGGGGTACTGGAAGGATGGCATGCCCAGAGAAGGCATGAAAGTTTTGCACTTCCTTAGGCTGCATGAACCCACAGCAGAAGGTATAATGTGAAGGGAGGGTAAAAACGAGAGAGCTAAAAGGGACTGAACTCACTTTTATAGCAAACCCACTCTTGTGGCAACTAGCCGACTCTCTCCACTTATGAGGGCAGAGCAATCACGACCCGAACACTCCTTGCTAGACCTCATTTCCTGACACTTTTCAACACATGAATTTTTGGGGGCACATTCACACTAAAGCATTGCAAGCCTGACCCACAACTCGCATGTCCTTTCCACAATGCAAAATACATACACTCCATTCCAAGAGTCTCAAAAGTCTTAATGTGTTACAACATCAACTCAAAAGTCCAAAGTCCAAAGTCATAGATATCAGATAGAAGTAGGACTCAAGACACAATTCATCTTCAAATTCAGATTCTTCTGAGGCAATTTATTCTTCAGCTATGAACCTGTGAAATTAATGTTTTGTGTTTCCACGATGCAATGGTGGGGCAGGCACACAATAGATAATCCCATTCCAAAAGGGTAAAAATAGTCAAAAAAAAGGATCGACTGATTCCAAAAATGTCTGAAACCCAACAGGGAAAAAGCAACAATAGGTCTTAACACTGGAGAACAATTTCCTTCGAGTCATCCCAAATCCAGATTACATTGGGGTGTGGGTTGGTGCCCAAGGTTTCAGGCAGTCCCACCCCTAAGACTTCGTTTGGCTCAGCTCACCCGTGACTTTCACTGCAGAGTGTCTGGAATTGCTTTCTAGTGTCTTTAACATCCTGGGTTGCTAGAGGCTGCCCCACTCCCACAGCACTTCTAGACTTGCACTAGAGGGAACTCTCGTAGGTGCCTCTGCTTTAAGTCTATGCACCCAGGCTGTAAAGCCACCTGAAATCCTTTGAAATCTAGGTGGAGGCTGCCCTGGCATCACAGCTCTTGTACTCTGTGTACCTGCAGAATTAGGATCACATGCCTACTTCCTGCTGCCAAGGTTTGTGGCTTATATCCTTTAAAGCAGTGGTATAGCAGCACATGAACTCACCTGGTCGTGGTTGAGGCTGCTGCGAGGTGTTGCCTCAAAATTCAGGGAGCAGTGTTTTAAGATGGCTCTGGGCAGCAAATGCAGAAGCTCCACGGGAACTTCTTTGGAAACCTTGCCCTCAAGGTTCTGACTTGGCTGGAATATCTCTGAAATACCTTCAGGGCCATTCTCTCCTTGTCTTGTTGAACAGAACATGGTTTCCATCTATCTGTATTAATCTCTTTAGCAAACGGTCACTTGATTACACCCTTAGTGTTTTGTACCAAGCATACATCTTTTTTTTTGTTTCATGACTAGGCTGAGAGTTTTCCAAATCTTTCCATTCTTCTTCCCTTTTAATTATAAACTTCATCTTTAAATTATTTCTCACTTCTTTTATGTCACTGTAAGTGGTTGAATGTAGCCAGGAACCTTTCTAATATTTTACTTAAATGATATTCTAGTTTATAACTCTTAAATTGTGCCTTCCATAAAGCCTCTGGGAAAGGATGCAATGCCACCAAATTCTTTGCCAATTTATAATAAAGATGGCCTTTGCTCCAGTTTCCAATAAAATACTCCTTGTTTTCATCTGAGTCCTCATCGGAATAACCTTTATTGCACATGCATTCTGATCACAATCACTTAAGTCATCCTAAGAATATTTAGGGCGTCTTCATAGCTATTCTCTTCTTCTGGGTCCTCACCAGAATAGCTCTTAATACTCTGTGTATGGAGATCTAGGCTTTTTCTCTCACTCTTCTAAATTCTTCTAGACTGAGCCCATTGCCCAGTTTCAAAGTCACTTTCACATTTTCAGGTATTTGTTATAGCAGCAATCTCACTTTTTCAGTGCCAGTTTTCTGTTTCAGTCCATTTAATGATGCTAGAGTAAAATACCACATACTGGATAATTTGTAGTGAACAGAAATTTATTTGGCCTATGGTCCTGAAGACTGGGAAGTCCAAGAGCATTCAAGAGTCTTAGTGCTGTGTCATCCCATGGAATAAGGTGGAAGGGCAAGTGAAGGTGAGAGTCAGAAAGTAGGAGGGTGCTAAACTCACTTCCAAAATAAACCCCATCTTGCAATGACTAACCCACTCCTTCCACAATGGCATTGATCTATTTATGAAGGCAGAACCATCATGACATAATCACCTCTTACTAGGCCCCACCTCCTAACCCTGTTGCATTGGAATTATGTTTCTAACAAATAACTCATTTGAGACGCATCCAAACTATAAACTATAGCACTTGTCTTCCATTTGCCTGTTTCTGAGTTGTGTCTTAATATTAAACTGGTAGCAGTATGTAAAAGACTTTCCTGGGTTTTATGAACCATTGTGGCAAACTATTTAACCTAAGAAAGAGGTCATGGGAACCCCTGAATTTGTAATCAGCCTAGTCAGAAGTACTGGCGACAACCTAGGACTTGTTATTGGCTTCATTTTTAAATTTTTTTTTTTTTTAAGATGTGGGGTACAATTAAGGATTAGGTAGGTAAGTGGTCATCGTACAGGTAAAATCTGGGTCTCTCTTTGGTCCCTCTCTTTGGTCCCTATTTCCCCTGGTTTGAGATCAGGTACCTGTATTCATGTGATCCCCCACCCATCCCTGGCAGTGTCCCACCACTGCCAAACCCTTTCTTATAGTATCATGAGAAGCGTTCAGGGTTCGCTTATGAGTGAGAACATGTGGTTCTCACCTCTTTGTTTCTGTGATAGATGGAAGACCAATTAGAATAGCAGCAGACTTGTTATTGGCTTTTGTAGCAGAGGCAATCTTGTGGGACGGAGCCCTTAACCTCTGGGGTCTGATACTATCTTAGGATGGTGTGAGAATTGAGTTAAATCATAGAACTCCTAGTCAGGGTCTGCAGAGAATGGGGAAATTGTTTGTCAGAAGGGAAAAAGCCACCCATTTGGTGGCCAGAAGTGAAGCAGTGGTTGCAAATTGAATAAGATCATGAATTTTGTTTTATCTTGTACCAAAAAAAAGCACTATTTTTCAGATAATATCAGGATAATAAAAGTCATTTTGTTTTCCGGAAATATTCAGTTGATGAAGAAGGAAAGGTTGAATGGTATTCCTATTTCTTTCTTTTCCATATACAGATAGATGCAGATTAAAAGTAATTACAAAAAGAGTCTTCTGCTAAATAGTTTGAAAATTTACTTATTTTTCTAGAGAAGGCTGTTAACTGTTTTTTAAAGACATAACAAGACTATTTTCAATTATCTCCAGTTTGAAAAAATGGTTTCTCCTTTTCCCAATGTACAAATTCTTACTTATTTTTGTTTTCTTCTTCTGTAGGGATGATGAATAGAAACTTTAAAAATGACAAAGAATTTTTAAGGGACAAAGGCTATCTCAGCTATGTCCATCAATTTATTAAAATCCAATGTTATTCTTGTCCATAATTGGCAAGAGATAGAAACAACTCAAGTGTCAGTCAACTGATGAGTGAATAAACTAAACGTGATAAATACATATAGTGGAATATTATTTAGGCATGAAAAGTAAGAAAGTTTTGATACATGCTACAGTAGAAATGAACCTTGAAATCATTTCATGAAATAAACCAGACACAAAAGAACAGATATTGTAGGATCCCACTAATATGAAATACCTAGAATGGGAAAATTTATAGGGACAGAAAAATCATCAGCAGTTACTAGGGGATAGGAGGCTGAGAAGGGCCATGAGGAATTATGTTTTTTTTTTTGTTTGTTTGCTTTTGTTTTTGTTTTTGAGTTGGAGTCTCACTGTGTCGCCCAGACTGGAGTGCAGTGGCCGCTCCCGGCCACCGCAGCCTCGACCTGCTGGGCTCCGGGGATCCTTCCGCCTTAGCCTTCCAAGCAGCCGGAACTACAGGCGCACACTACCACGCATGGCTAATTTTTGATTTATTGTAGAGATGAGGTCTCGCCAAGTTGCCCAGGCAGGTCTCGAACCCGCGGGCTCAGGCAATCCACTCACCTCAGCCTCCCAAAAGTGCAGGATTACAGGCTGAGCCACCGAGCCCAGCTGGAATTATGTTTTAATAGGTACAATGTTTTTGTTTGAGAACTGAAAAGTTGTTGGAAATAGTGGTGATGGATGCACAACCTTTTAAACATAATTTTAAAAGATTAAAGTGGCAAATATATGTTTTAAATATATTTCCCCCAAAAGGAGAAAAATAATCTTAGGCTTCATGAGAACTTTGCATTTAATTGCAAGCAACTCAACCATTTTTGGATTCATTTTCACTACATGCATAAAAATTCCCATTTAAGTGTTAAACCTATGCACCTTGGTTGCATGACAATTTCAGTTTTCAATGGTTGCATTATTTATCAGTTTATAGACAAGAAATAAACACTGTACTTAGGGTGAAGCAGTCCTAATTAGATCTGCTTTTCATGCTTCTAAGTTGCTACCCAGCTGCAAACCAAATAAATCATTTACACTTATAATTTAAACGACTGTACATAAGGTTTTTGATTTCTCCCATCCTGGGAAGTACATTATTGCTTGTCTAAATCATGTCGGTCCCGGTCTACCTGTGAAATGTTCAACAACACAGCCTCAGTCAGCTTTCTTGGGCGGAGATTAACCCATCCCCCCTCAGTTATGTTTGGCAAAAACTCCTTATCGTGGGTTAAACATAGCTGACCAAGCTAAAGTAAATACTAAAAAGATGAGTTTAGTCATAGTCAAAAGCAAATGATATGCTTTATCTCTGCTAAAAGTAGCCAAGATAATAAGTCATTGGGGGAGCACCTTAAAAATACATCTTTTTGTTTTATCTCCATCAGGCACATAGGCTAATTGAGTAGGTAACACTGTGTCTCAGATGCCAACTTTCTTCTAAATGCCAAGTTTAAAATGTCATTTAATTGGAAATAAGATAGACTACATCTAACTTCATACATACAATTCACTGCGCAAATATGCATGGTATTATGAAGAGAAATTCAACATCTTAGAGCTTGGTTCGGTTCATTCAGTAATAGTTCAGCTGTTTAAAAGAAGTCCTGGGCAAGTGGGCATTTGCCTTAATAGACGTCAATAAGTATATGAGGTTCAAGGGATTGGGGGGCTGACCAAGAAATAATATGTGATCTTGAGAGACTGTAACATATAACAAGCCTTATGGGGCAGAACTTGGACATGAGAGGAGAGAGCCTCACAGCATGAAACCATCTGGAGCCTCAGGGACTAGGGAAAGGGGATCGCCACCCAGAAGCAGGTCTCCTGCAAGCAAACTCCAGGAGAGAAGGGCTTGTATTTCCAAGTGATGTTTCTCAACAGCAAGGCTTGGGAATCTCTGGATCAAAAAGCTCCCAAGGGTAGTGACCGCTTCTTCTGGACTTGAAAATACAAGACCCTATCTTGTCCATGAGCAACAATTTTCTGGTGCGGTTTCACAACTACGAAAAGCAGACAGACTCTAAATGTCTTGTTTGGGCTCCCTTTAAATGCAAAAATTTGATTTGCGGCCAATGGGCTTTTGAGCTAAAGGGCCTCACCCTGCTGTGAACAAATAAACAACCCAGTAGCCAATACACAGAGGCCATTTTTGACTTATTTATATAACCTTAAGAAACATATAACCTTAAGAAACCTTAAGTAACTGCCTTGTTTGTACAGAAATGGGTTGTTCCTCTTGGGGGGGGGCGGTTGTTTCTCCCAATTCAGAAGAGCCATTATGGTTTATAATCATTTTCTATTGCCACTATAACACATTACCACAACTTAGTGGCTTACAAAATGCAAACTTACGATCTTACAATTCTAGATTATGGATGTCCAGGATAGTTTTGGTGAGCTAAAATCTAAAGTGTGGGTGAGAATTTGTTCCTTCTGGAGGCTCTAGGGAGAATCATTTACATAGACTTTTCTAGCTTTTAGAGTCCAGCCTCATTCCTTGGATAATGGACCCATACGAAATCACCTTCCTTCAGACTGGGGCCTACTTATGCCTCCTTCTTAAAGGCCTAGCATCTAGGACCTTCTAGGAACTCAAACATGCCGAAAAGAAAAAGACAAGCAGCCCTATTAAAAAGTGGGCAAATGAATAGACACTTCTCAAAAGAAGCACGAGCAGCCAACAGTTGAAAAAATGCTCAGCCTCACTAATCATCAGAGAAATGCAAATTAACACCACACTGGGATACCACCTAAGTCCAGTCAGGATGGCTATCAACAATAACTCAAAAACAACAGATGCTGGAGAGGATGTGAGGAAAAGGGAACACTTCTACACAGTTGGTGGGAGTGTAAACTAGTACAACCTCTGTGGAAAGCAGTGTGGTGATTCCTAAAAGATCTAAAAATTGACCTTTCATACTACCCAGCAATTCCCCTTTCTTTAGGAATATACCCGGAGGAACTCAAATCACTCTCTAAAAAAGATACCTGCAGACACCTGCTTATTGCAACATTATTCACAATAGCAAAAACATGGAACCAACCATGCTGCCCATCAAAAGTGGACTGGATTTAAAAAATGTGGTACATGTACACAATGAAATATTATACAGTCATAAAGAAGGACAAAACTATGAACTTCACAGCAACTTGGATGATTTAGAGTCTATAATACTCAATGATCTATCACAGAAATAAACCACATGTTCTCACTCATAAGTTGACACTGAAAAATTGTCATAATACGATAAGAAAAGGATTGACAGTAGTGAGAAACTGCCAAGGAGGGGCACAATTCATCAGTAAGCGTACCTGATCTTAAACCAGGTGAAGTGGGGATCAAAGCAAGGCCCAAACTTTACCTGTACAATGACCATTTGTATACCTAACCCTGAATTGTAACCATCTTTAAAACAAAATTAAAAACAAAACTACAAAAAAAGAGTTTTTGTGATTATATTGTGTCTATGCAGATAATTCAGGATAATTTCCCCATTTCAGGATTCTCACTTTAGCCAAATTCCAGCGTCTCCTTGCTGTGTCTGGTAACATTTTTATAGGTTCCAGGGACTATTAGGGCATGGACATCTTTGGGGGCATCAGTCGGACTCCCGCAGAGCTCTAGGGCAGAGCCCTGATGTGTGTCAAGACATAAGACTTCAGCTCTGTGGGGAGCCTAAGATGTAGGACAAAAGATAAAAGGAAAATCAGTGAACTCCTTTCAAGGAAGCCCTGTAAGCACAGTGAGGGACCTCTGGGAGGGAGCATGGCTATTTCAAAAAATGGGGTTGGTAAGAATGGAATTCTTCTAGCCCAAGGCTGCTTTCTGACTCCCCTGGAGCAGTTTGAGAGATGGAGCTTATAAAGACAGTCTTGTTTTTCCTCAAATTTTTTCCTCTTCAGAACATCCTGTCCTGTCTTCCCTTGTCACAGTTTGGACCTTTCTGTCCATATACCAGAATTTTAGTGAATGACAACTGCCTCAGATAAAGTCCTTGTCCTGGAGGAGCCCAGGACCCAGTGGAGAAGACAAATGCAAGTGAAGACTGCATTTCCTCGCAGGTCCCTGACCATCCAGCCAAACTTTAACTATTCAGCCCACGAACTGATACATAATTCTAGGTCTGGCCATCTCTCCTTCTGAGCAAAGTGCACAGCCAGGTGCACTGCCGAAAGTTCTTCTCACTTGGGGATTTCCCTTCACCACTGTCCTTCAAGGATATCACAGAAAAGGGTTGCCAGGCCGCACTGTCCGCATTCAGAAGGTTACTCAGAACCTTCTGAAACCAGGCTCAAGTGTTCTCTTCCTTTGCCAGCTGATCATAGAGTATTACTCATGAGGCCATAGGCATAGGCTGGGAGAGATAATGTAGTATCGCAGGAGTGGGGAGTGGGGACCATGGGCATCTGGGCCATTCGCTCGTGGAAGTTACTTGCACCTCTAGGACCTTCTCCGGCTCGAATCTATATATGCCACTTCCGTTTGATGATGGAGTGTTGCTGTGCGTGTCTCACCTTATGACTTGGTGGGTCAGATAGCATCCCATTCATGATAGGCATCCCAGGTAACTTGGTAGTCCACAGTCAAGCACTGATTCTGTTAAGACCTATTAGCAGTCACAGAGCTGTCTCTCCAAAGGACAGTAGAGATCTGGGAATAATGGTAGGGTCATTACCAAATCCTGAAAGCCTATACTGTGGTTTACCTATGGAGGCCTTCTAAAGGCTCCAACATTCCTATCTGCTACCAACATTTCAAGCACATGTTATTCTGAGATATATTTAACAATCGAATCATTGTCCTACACTTGGCATCTGAGAGGTCCAAAACTTGAGAAGGCATTCTTACTTGGTAGGTGAAGGCAGTACCACAGAAAGGTAGAATTCACAGTCCTAGAGTCAAGCTGCTGGGTTCAAATCCCAACCACTCTTCCATCTGTCTGGAGTAGAGATATCCCTAGATGCATGACAAAGCTTGACCACGGACAAATTGTTACTTAACTCCTAGTGCCTCATCTCATCAGTGTTAAAATGATGATGGTAATGGTGCCTCTTCAGTGGATTACAGGTGAGCTGAATCATCCAACACATGAAAGACTCTAAGAACTGTGCTTATGTGATGAACTGACTCATACATATTTATTATGATTGCTGCCTCACTTAACTTAGTTCTTCACTTGAATGTCACCTATTAAGGATTCCCCCTCCCTCTTGTAACTTCTGATAACTTTCTATTATTTTATTTCACTTATTTTTCTTTGTGGAACTGATCCTCACTGGACGTGATATTGAATATTTATTTGTAGATTAAATATTATTTTTAAAAATTTCTTTCTTGTTTCAACTTTTTTGTACCATGTAATTCGTTTAATTATTTTATGGATTGTAACCGAGCACTACCATGTGCTGCTATTCATGGAAATATAACAGCAAACAAAAAATTGCATTTTCTCCCATCAAGAAGTTTTTCTTCTGGTGTTGATGCATTAATGACGTCTTCACCTGAATCCTCAGAACCTAGAACAGTGCCTGGCCCATGGAGTCAATGCCAAGTGAATACAAAGATGAATGAATGAATAAAATTTTTATCTGGCACATAGAAATTGCCACCAGGAAAAAAAAGAGGGGCAACGGACAAACTTTAAGCTATTTAAAAGACAGAGTTAGATATTTCACCCCTGTGTATGTATGTGGTCTGTGCTTTATTGCTATTCTTGGTAAGGAGACTCAAATACACAAATAACTTCCTCAAGGACACACAGCTAGACAGGGGCAGAGTCAGAATTAAAACCTAGGCATATTTGGACTCCAACTCCATGTTGTATCTACTATAACTGTGCAAAACAGCACAGAATTATGGATCCGTGATGAGAAGAAATACCGAAGGATCGGCAAAGACCTCAGTTACATAGGAGTTTTCTTTATGTTCTGGGCATCACCACACACTCCATTTAAATAGATCCTGGGGATTTTTAAACAGACAGGGTTCAGACATCAGAAAAATGAAACACTTTAGTTTTATGGACATAAAAAAAGAAGGAGGAAGAAGAGGAAAGAGAAGGACGAGTCAGAGAGGAGACAAGGAGGAAAAACAGAGTCACCGACTAGGACACTTAACTGGCTTTTTGCTCACAACAGCATTTCCTCCTTGGCCACCAGTTGCACACTCAAAGCTGTTTACCCTCCTGGAGGGATTTCTCAGTCTCTTCTTGTGAAGGATTCCTGAGCACTCCTCAGTGGAGAGCCAAGAGCCTCCTCCCAGCTGGGAGCCTCCCTCCTGTTGACTGCAGCCTCCCTGAACAGCTTCCAGAGCCCAGCTTCTCTGAACAGTGGCCAGGGACTCAAACAAGCCTGCTCTCTCAGCACAGAAATGAAGTGTCTTTATAGGAGCAGAAGGTTGGATTCTGTGGCGGGGACCTGGGGGATATCATTGCTCGGCAAGGTCTTTCTCTCCTCTGTGCCGTTGGTGAGCTAGACAAAACAGAGGGGGCTGTGCAAAGTGCAGCACAAAACCTTAGTTCATTCATTCACTAGCTCTGAAAAAGATCATAAAACTAGCTGTTCTTTAAATATCTGGCAAGTTCAAAAATGTGATCACTTCTTAGTAAGGAAGAGGAAAGTTTTCTCTTCCCTCCCTCCCTCCTCCATTCCTTCCTTTCTTCCTTCTTTCCTTCCTTCCCTCTCCCTTCCTCC
>NW_007247654.1:83597-92070 GCF_000164805.1 Carlito syrichta
CTTCCCCCCTTCCCTTCCACCTCCCTCCTCCTCATGCTCGTCTCTCTATTTCATCAAAATTTTAAGTAAGTTACGAAGTGTTCTGGCTGAAATTAGTACCTTAAATCTTTGAAGCTGTCCTGGGTAGAAGCCAGAAAATAATCTCTAAAATGCTGCAGACATTCTTTTCATACTCTTTAGATGATAAAACGTAAGGACTCCTTTTCCGTCATCTTTTCCTCTGTTCTCAGAATTGTCGATTTACAGAGTTCTTGGGATGTTTCCTTCTTCATCTTGACATTTTAGATACAGAAATTCAGAGATAGGTCTAGCAATGTCAGCCTATTTTACGTTTCCCAAGCTTCATGGGTCAGCCACATCTTTGGTAGGAAAGGCTGTCGGAAAGTCAGCATTGTTTTCTTCTAGACCTGGGGCCTGGCAGAAAAAAAAAAGCTGATGAAAGGAAATTGATATAGAATGTTCTATGAACTATACCTTATCATTCTAGAAACGAAGATGGTTTTTGGAAGTTTGTTTGCTGAGATTTACAAACAGGAGAGAACACAAAGAAGAGATTACTTGAGGAGGCTGATTTTGTGAGATATTGTGGAGTTCTGAGTCCAAGACTTCTTTGGGGTTCAGTGAAAAATGGCCCCGAGTGGAGGCAGGTCCAGTGTCTGCATCTCAGCCCCCTTTCTCCCCAGCCATACAGACAGGAGGAACAAGTAGCATGGGGGACAGTTGTGCCAAATCAACAGAACACTCTGGGTTTAGCGTGAACTGGAAAAACCTTTGTATGTAAATTCTTTGAGATTTAGAGGTATTGCTATTTTAAGGTAACCAACTCACACAACTCACAACTAACAGCTCAGAAGGCGATGACAGGAGGTCTCCTAATTGTGAGCACAGTATTCACTAATTTAGACAATGAAAGAAAGAATTGGAAAAAGTTGATGAGAGAAACTAGAGACCCTGCAATCGACTTAGCAGGGCTCAATGACACTATCATTTTAGATTAAGTATAAATGTGACCTTGCTTGAACTGAGTTAATGTTCTTGGGCTATTCTGGGTCCTTGAGCCTTCACAAGAATACCTTAGATGGAGGAAGCAAAGACTGAAGCTTGAGCCTAGGACAGTCTCACACGAAGGCCTATGTGCTTTCCATCACCACACAGCACTGACTCTGTTTTCCATTTTGTCCAGCTCCAGTCTCTATGCCTGCACATGCATCAGTTTTTTGGGGGTTTTTTTGTATGTTGTTTTTTGAGTTGGAGTCTCACTCTGTCACCCAGACTGGAGTGCTCCTGGCCACCGCAGCCTCGACCTGCTGGGTTCAGGCCATCCTTCCACCTCAGCCTTCCAAGTAGCCAGAACCACAGGCACGCACTGCCACACCCGGCTAGCATCACTTTGACACATGTATGATTATATTATGTTTTGTATTTATTATCACTGCACTAGAGACCATCGATCTTTCATACTGAAAACCCTGGCATAGTCATAGCTTAAACAACAACAACAACTAATGTGTGAAAGACTTCGAGGTTTGTTCTTTCTGTAAAAAAGACTTTGGAGTTTGAAAACCTTTAAGCTCTTTTTTGGCAGCTGTGGGTCTGGTAGGATTGAACGGGTTTCAAATGTAGAGGAATTTTTGTTTCCTTGGCAAAATTATAATTCAAACAACTTCAAGTTTTTAAATGTCACATTTGCGAGGTACTATAGATAGTCATTAATAAACACGATTTTTTTTTTAGGTTCAGAAAAATGGCAGTAAATAAAGAGGTGGAAACACTGACCCAGAAAGCAGGTGCATTGTATCGACAGCTCCACTTTCTTCACTGGCTGACACTTACACAGAGTTAAGGTCAGCCCTGTTGGCTGGGATCTTCACAGCCAGCAGAAAAGTTTTTCAAAACTGCAGGGTCCATGGTGTCACTCTCCATCTACACAACTGGATGGCTGCCCGTTGATAAAAGGTCACTTGGTTTTTCGTTTCTTGGGTTTTATTTTCAACGTAGTATTCAAGGTGGCTCCTTGCCTTGCACACTTAACCTTTCTGACCCCGTTCCTGCTCTTCTATGTAGTTGGCTACATCTCAAGCCACGGAAATTCTAGACATATTAGCCTGAATTTCCAAACAGGCTGTGTCTTTTCATGTCTCTGTCTTACTCACAACATGCTCCTGATTTTGACACCAGTGGCTTACTTGACCTTAGAGGTCACTTGACATGTTATCTCCTGGATTTAAATTCCTCTGGTACTCAAAGGTAGAATGCTGCATGTCTAGGCCATCTACTGAGCACTTGAGTCTCACCTTTGAGGATGCTTTTACCATTCAGGGTCACTGTCCTTCCTGGTCCTGAGTTCGTACCCAGGCACAGGGTCCAGGTGCTATGCCTTCATCACCTTGTCTCTCAAGCACTTTACTTAGCACCAGCTCACATTAGATGCTGAATAAGTGTTGGTTAAAAGAATATTTAACGATAACTGGTCAACAGCTGATTGATTCCAAGCTTCTTCCACCTTCATTTATGCCATCTTTCCTTTCTTTACATTGAGCAGAGGACTCGCTTCTAAATCCAGGGGCAGGGCAACAGGAGCTGTCCACACGGGGGGCAGGCAATGAGGGGTACACTGTTTGCACCAAGTTTAAAAATATGAACGAAGGTAATTAAAATAGATCTTCTTTGTATTATTCCCCCTTCAGACTGTTCTTACTGCCCACCCTTCCTTGACAGGTCAGTGTCAGGATCACTCATGACTTCCTCCCTGGTGCAGAATGCTTCTGTCCTTTGCTTTGCTTCTGCAAAGATTTCTCATAGGGGTCATTAATCCATTTATTCATTTAGCACATAAGTATATAGTTATTAATATAAAGCAGGTACTGATACGCCAAGATGAATAAGAAAGCGGTACTCCTCATTTCTTGGAGCTTGAATTGCAGTTGGGGAAGTTAGAAAATATGTATGCCCTGCTCTCTCTCTCTCTCTCTCTCTCTCCTGTGATAACTGTTTGATGACAGCATCCCAGGATTATGGAATCGTGATGGCAGCGTTGTCCTCACACAGGATTTTCAGTGGTGGCGATGGCCTCTGAGGCGAAGCAGAGTGAACTGAGTTCTGACTGATAAGAAGGGGATATATGTAAAGGACAGGAAGAAAGTTTTCTACAGAGAGAAGAGCACGTGTGAAGCCCTGAGGTGGGAAAAGGGCGTTATAGGACCGCATCTGTCAAGTACCCAGTAAAGGTTATATCTCTTATGTTTCTTATACTAAGGTCTCTCTCTTCAGCTCAGTTGTGCTCTGCATACTCTACTGATTTTTTTAAAAATCTAGTCAAGGGCAAATCCTAGCAAAGAAATGCCTAGTGGCCCTGTCTCTATGGCTGACTCTTGTAAGAGGTGGCCCTGGCATTTTAACACACAGAGTTCAGTGACTCTTCTCTCAACGATCTCTTGCTCTCTATCACATGGTCCAGATGTGCAGATGATGGGGGTCCAGTAGCTTTTCTTCTCCTCTAGTCTGCACCCCATTCCTAAAGTTGTGGCTCATTTCATCTGCAACTTAATTTGATGTACGAAATGACTGACGCTCAGAGAGGCTGCATTAATTACCTGGTGTCACTCAGCTATGTTATGACAGTTCTTGAGCTCATTGCATGTATTGCCCTTCTCTCCCAAGCGTGCGCTGAATAGTGTGAAAGACACTTCGCACAGACTGTCTTTTCCCAACAGTTCTGGATTTAGAGAAAAGAATACGAGGCCAAAGAACCTAATTAAGTGGCTTTTGTCAGAGGTTTTTAGAGAAGAAGCTTTGTCTCGTTTCTGCATCACACACGGTCTCCCAATGTCTATGCCCTCCAAAACATATGGGCCCATTTTGTGGGGGCACTTCTGGTGATAACCCTAACAGAGATAGGCTAAATTTTGCTTGAGTATTTTGCAAGCATCAGACCCATCTGCATAATATCTGGCACAGTGGGCAACACTTTATTTTTTGTTTATTTATTTTTGAGTTGGAGTCTCACTCCGTCGCCCAGGCTAGAGTGCCGTGGCACACTCACGGCCACCCCAGCATAGACCTGCTGGATTCCGGCGATCCTTCCGCCTCACCCTTCCAATGTCCCAAGTCATTAGTCAGTAATTATTTGTGTAATTGCCCAAGACCACAAGCAATGCCAAAGAGGTTGGAATTGGAACATTCGTGGGATACGCTTTGGTAACCACCAACGAGCTGCAAGCTGAGAATTCTCCATCAGTGCCTCCTTTGCTGTCTCTTCTATGCCGTTTGTTCTCTCCAGAATGAAAAGTGGAAAATATAGGGGCTCTGTGGTCAACTTGAAGAAATGTATGAGTAGCGTAAGGAGACTTTTCATCAAGGCGCATTGTGCTAGAAGCCAGAGAAAAAATGTATACTCCCCAAAGTTAAAACAATTAGTAAGCAAAAATACAGATAATTGCTCATACAGTTAGGAATATTTTAAAGATAATTACAATATAAGTAGATGACTTTCACCATCAAATATTGTGTCTATATATAATTTATAAATAAATATGTAGAGTTTAACACTGATAAGAGTCTATCAATTAACACATGGTCATATGATCTCAAGTTCAAATGACTATACAATTCCAAAAAACCATTGAACAATATATATCAAGGTTCTTAACAATGAATATAGACTTTTGTTGATTAATTCTGCTTCAAGAAACTTCTTTTTAAGAAATAAAAGTACCTGAAACAAAGTCTTATGAACAAAGACTTCATTTAGTGATATTAAAGGCAACTGTAATATATATTAAAAACATATATAAGCTATTATGTGCTATGCAATTATATATACAGTTGACCTTTGAACAACATGAAACTTAAGGGCACTGACCCTTACACAGTAAAAAAAAATCTAAGTATAATTTTCGACTTCCCAAAAACTTAACTACTAATAGTCCACTCTTGATCAAAAGTCTTACCAATAACATAAATAGTTGCATAGCACATATTGTATGTTGTATGTATTATATACTGTATTCTTACAATAAAGTAAACTAGAGAAAAAATATTACTGAGAAAATCATAATAAAGAGAAATATACACTTATCATATATTTAGTGGAGAAGTGGTCACCATACAGGTCTTCATCCTCGTCTTCACACTGAGTAGGTGGAGAAGGAGGAGGAGAAAGAGAAGGGCTTGATCTTGCTGTTTCAAGCATGACAGAGGTTGAACAGGTACAAGAGGTGAAACGGGAGGCAGGAGAGGCAGGCACACTCAGCGCAACTTTGCAGAAATACATCATATTTTCTATATGACATTTTGCTTTTTAAATTTTTCTTCACATGTTTTGGCACCATCCTAATCCTTCTTCCACTGTTTGCTTTGGTTTCAGGGCCCTTATTCTAGAAGGCTTCATATCATAAAAAGAGGACAAAAGCGGTCTTGAATAATTGGAAAATTTTATCAATTTTTAATGTCAGTTTGTTTTCTATCACTGATTTTTTTACATCTTCTTCCTCATCATCTGGCACTGATTTGGAAGCACTAATTTCCATCCAATCATTTGTTCATTCTTCTGGTATGGTGTTATTTGTTCTTGAACTTCTCCAAGATCCATATCTACAAGACCTTAGCCTCCTCTTTTTTGCCATCTTTGTAAACTCTTTCATGATTTCCTTGAGTAACTCTGTCATAAATCCTATAAAACCACGCACGACATTTGAACACAGTTCTTTTTTTTTTTAAGTAGGAATATTTTGTTTTAGACTTGATGGTGTTCATGAATTTTTCTGTAACAATTGTGGCATCTTCAACTGCCTGGGTGGGAAAGGATCAAAGGTAAAGGATTAATTCTTCCAGATTTTTCATGATGTTCTACCAGTGCTCTCTTCCAGGGTGTTTACAATTCTTTCTAAAGAATATTGTGTATAAGGAGCCTTTAAGGTTCTTATGACCCCGATCTAAAGGCTGAATTAGAGACATTGTGTTTGGGGGCACCTTCAGTGTTGAACTCAAAAGGTTCTAGGTGTCCAGGCCAAAGCATCAAATGAACTAATCAAAAAAAAAAAAAAGTCTTCTCATTATCCAGATCTTCTTATTGTACAACCAAAAAATTGTCATCTGCTGCTTATATTTTCCATTCAGGGTTCAGGGGTAAGCAGCTTTACAGATATAGCAGTTTTATAGCAGTCACAATCATAAACTCAGTTGAATAGAACAGTAGAGTTAACTTATTTCTTCCTGCCTTAAATCCTGTTACTTGCTTCTCTTCCTTACAAATAACTATCCCTTATGGCATTTTTTTCAGAATATAAGACTTTCATTTGCATTAACAACTTGTTTGGCAAATATCTTTTGTCCTCAATGATTTTCTTAAAGGCATCTGGGAACTCATCTGCTTCCTCTTATTCAGCAGACCCTGCTTCACCTGTTATGTTGACATATTTTAAGCCAGACTTCTTCTAAAATTATCAAACCATCCTTTGCCGGCATAAATTCTTCAAGTTTGATCCTTCACCTTTGTTTTGTTTTCAGCTGATGTATAACAACGGCTTTTTCTCAAATCATATTAGAGTTTATAGGCATGCCTTCATTATAGCCCCACACCCAGTTTCATTTAAATACAAGATCAAAAAAAGTATTTTACAAAAAAATGCAAGATTCTCACATCTGCAAGAGTAGATGCAGCAATGGCTTCACAAATTTTCTTTCCCTCCGATGGTTCTTACACTGTGTTCATTTATCTTAAAGAGTGGACAACCACAGCTGTAGACTTCAACTTATGATACATATTAAGCATTCACTTTTTCTTGTAATGTGATAACTTTTCTCTGCTTTTTGGGGACACTTTTAGCATCAACACTAGCACTTCATATTGGGTACCATAGTGTTTTTAAAGTTTACAGCATTGCACTAAACAGAATTTTAAAAAATACAAGAAAAAAGTATTTAAGAACCATAAGAGATAACTTTTGCAGAAGCTTTTCAGTTTAATGAGGTCCCACTTGTCTGTCTTATCTCTTGTGGCATAGATATCTGGGGTTTTGATCAGGAATTGGTTGCCTGCTCCAATTTCTGAAAGGGTGTCTCCTGACTTTTCTAGTATTTTTATGGTTTGAGGTTTTACATTTAGGTCTTTGGATCTATTTAGAGTTGATTTTTGTGTATAGGTAGTGGTCCTGTTTTGGTCTTTTTTACGTGGTCAGCCAATTTTGCCAGCAGCACTTACTGAATAAATTATCCTTTCCCCAGAGCTTGTTGGTGGGGGCTTTGTTAAAGATGAGTTGGTTGAGAAATTAAGGTTTTGCTTATACTATACTCTTCCATTGGTCTATAAGCCTGTTCTTGTACCAGTGACAGGCTGTTTTTGTAATTGTAGCCTTTTAGTATAGTTAAAGTCTGGAAGTGTAAAACCTCCTGCTTTGCTTCTTTTTTGCCAAGGTTTGTTTTGGCAAAAGAAACCATCAAGAGGGCAGGGAGACAGTTCACAGAATAGGAAAAAATATTTGTCAATTGTATATCTGACAAATGCCTAACATCTAGGATCTACAAGGAACTCAAATGTGCTGAAAAGAAAAAAACAAACAACCCCTTTAAAAAGTGGGCAAAAGACATGAATAGACACTTCTCAAAAGAAGATATAAGGACAGTCAACAGACACATGAAAAAGTGCTCAGTTTCACTCATCATCAGAGAAACATAACTTTTTCATAATAAAATTGTATATATTTTATAGTAGCACATAAAACAGAGTAGTATTTACATATATTTTATGCTTTATGACATACCCAATATTTTCTTAACTTTAAAATATTTCTTAGCTATGTAATTAATGAAATCAAATCATTGCTGCAAATCTCCAAAAACTTTTCAATATATTCTTGAAAAAAATCTACATGTAAGTGTTCTAGCATACTTCAAATCTTTGCAGTTCAAGGGTCAATTGTCTTGCTTGAATATTGTACAAGCATTTGGCCCATGTGGCATAGTATCTAGAAAAATCTTGTTCCAGTGAAAACACTCTACAACCATTAATATTCTGAGCCTCTGGATTGATATATTCATCTTTTGTGCAACTAATGGAGCATTAGCCATGGCTACAGACAACACCAGAAAGGTTGAAATTGGAACGTTAACAGGGTTTGCATTGATGACAACATTTTGCTAGCCCAGATGTGGTTATATTGGGAGTCAGTCATGGAGGCCCATGGAGCATTAGGGATCAGGAAGGGCTGTTGACCCCGAGACCACTAGGATGCGTTCGGGAGCTATTTGACCCCATTTCCTCCCCCTTTCTACTCAACACTAACCAGATTAAGTTCCTGTGAGCTCAAAACATAAAATAACTCTGAGACC
Organism: Carlito syrichta; assembly: GCF_000164805.1. Classification (NCBI taxonomy): domain Eukaryota; kingdom Metazoa; phylum Chordata; class Mammalia; order Primates; family Tarsiidae; genus Carlito; species Carlito syrichta. Next base: position 91,926 of record NW_007247654.1, read on the forward strand.
GGGATGAACACAAGCTAACTGTTGAAGCTCATTGCTCCCATTCTTCCACAAACTGCAGTTTTGGCTTTCACACAACTTATAATTCAAACTCGTGTCACATCTAAGAGCCTTAGTATTTGGTCACAGGCTTCTGGGTCATGATCTT
>NW_007247654.1:92090-97262 GCF_000164805.1 Carlito syrichta
CAGGAGCAGCCACTGCACTCCAGTCTGGGCTACAGAGTGAGAGTTCAACTCAAAAAAAATAAATAAAATAAAATAAAATTATAACTTCAGTTCTATGATTCAACCTTTGTTCATTTTATGTGTAATTTATAGGTCTAGATTAGTATTGTAATATTCCCTTCTTTATATCAATAACTGTCCTTTCACACACCTTCTAATTCATTTCTGTCTTTTCATTTCTTTGTTCACCATACATACAATGGTCATTTTTAGTTAACATTAAAGGACTTCCAAATAGATTGTACCTTCTCTTTTCCTATTTTTTGTTCAGATTTATTAATCTACAATGTATCTTATAGGGTTGTCTTTTTACTTTTTCTTTACTTTCTCTTTATTTCTCAAGAAGGGGGCAGGAAGGTTATGGTGAGCTTTGGTAGCACACTTTTTTCTGGTTTTCCTCTGACCCCTTGAGCACTCTCAGTTTCCAGGTACTTAGACTTAAAGGCTGTAATCCTCCATCACTCTGTCCTTAACCCTCTTCTTTCTTCACTCTTTGGGCGATCTTTTCTGCATCTGGGACTCTGGCTATTACCCATCTTAGGACTTGGGTACCTGGATCTCTAACCAGACGTACCCTCCCAAGTACCTCATGTGTGTTTCCCAAGATCTTTCAAATGTCCTGTTCAAAAGTCTAGGGATAATGCAAATTTAATTATTCCCTAAATCTGCTCCTGCTCTTATTAAGCTCTTGTTAACATTAAATAAAATACAGAGATGAATTGTTGGGAGCCAGCCATGGAGGCCCACTGAGCATTAGGGATCAGGAAGGGCCATTGACCCCGAGACCACTAGGATGCGTTCGGGAGCTATTTGACCCCATTTCCTCCCCCTTTCTACTCAGCACTAAGCAGATTAAGCTCCTGTGAGCTCAAAACATAAAAACACTGAGACCGGGATGAACACAAGCTAACTTTAGAAGCTCATTGCTCCCATTCTTCCACAAACTGCAGTTTTGGCTTTCACACAACTTATAATTCAACTCGTGTCACATGTAAGAGCCTTAGTATTGGTCACAGGCTTCTGGGTCATGATCTTAGGATTTATTGAAGGTGTAAATGTAGATATAGTTTAGAAGACAGCCATTTTGTTGAAAGAATGAGACTGGGTTACTTTCAGGTAGCCCACTGTGAACTTTGGACAGGGCCACATTCCAAACATTCTAGGACGGGCCACTTTCGTTTGTAAAGTAAATACTTAAGCTTCTATAGAACTGTTTAACTTGGCATAAATCAATCAGCTTTGGATGAAAAAGGTTTATAAAATATGTCAGTCACGGATTAGGTTATCCTTTGTTATGGGATTTTAAGATTATCATATGAAAAGGGTTTAAAGGCAATCATTGATTAAGTTTTCATGGATTAAAGTTTCTGGTGGGTGGGGGACGCCCCTCCCACATCTGACCTTGTGTATAAAAGACCCGTTGTAATTCCCAATTATACACATCACTTCTGCACTAGACCGGAGTCCAGTCTCTTTCTTTCTCTCTCTCTCTCTTTCTTCCCCCCAATCGTTGACGCTGTCTCCACCTTTGGGGTACCCTGAACCCGGCTGGAGCTGGTCTCCGGCATGGTTATCCATAAATTCTTAAATGTTTCATGGTATTAAAGATTGGTAATTGTTTAAATGCTTTATACCTGTGATTCATCCCAAGAATGAAAACCAAAGAAGAAAAATGAAAATAAAGAGCATCAACAGAAAGTTTTACTTACAAAGATGTATATTGCAACATGCATAATAGTCAAAGTTTGCAGACAAATCTAACAGAAACAACTTACACATCAAATGATAAGACAAGGTTACATACCTTGTGGCACAGAAACACAATGGTATATTATGTAGTCTTTATACTATATGAATATTTTTCCCCAAGAAAGCTACATAAAAATATGAGAAAATGTTTTAAGTTTAGTTGGAACATGCAGAATACAATGGAGAATGCAATTATAACAAGTAAAAATATTATTCTGTGCATTAAGACAATACATTTTTCAAAACACAGTTAAACTGAGTTAGTTTGTGTAGTGAAGCTGCAATTTCTTTCCTTCTTTTCCCATTCTTCCTTCTCTCTCTCTCTCTTTTTCTCCTAGCTTTTTTGTAGGTCACTTAAGATAATAATGCAATAACCTTAAAGATGGATAGCATGTATTTAGGGGAAATAAACAACAGTCAATTAGGGACAAATAAAGGCTATCAATGTTTTATCAATACTATTTGACACATTCATAGAGAACAGCTAGCATTACAAAGAAATGCACAAAGGGAATGTGTTCTCCTAAGTGGTGGTGAGGACTAAAAATACAAGGAAATTATGAAAAGACATAGATGAGTTTTTGAATGAAAGATGTAAAAAAGATTGCCTTGCTCAGTTGACTATTTAGAGAAACACTTAGCTTTCGAATTTGATTTTTCTCAAAATGTTTGCCACAAAAGCTTCAGCAGTCTTCAGATTTTAAGGTTTAAGTTTCCTTGTGGATTTGAAAATCTAATATTTGGATAAGACTCTTTCTGTATGATTCCAAAGGGCTCCATCATCACTTTAAGAATGACTTTTTTATTAGTTTAAAACAGTCTGTGTCAGTGAGGATACCAATAAGAAACAGATGACAAACTTCAATTGAGATGATTTGAGATGAACTAATCAATGGAATTAACTACAAAGGTATGGGTGGGCTGTCGGGGAACCACAGAACATAGTGTGAAAGCCTGGCTAATAAAAGAAAAAAGGTGGGAAAGACGGTTACCAGCAGCCACTGACTTAAGTGCAGTAGTGACTTCAATAAGGGATACAACCGCAACTCAAGGAAAAGAGTAGCCTGGCTTTCTTCTTTCTACCTGTCAATATCCTGCAAGATATTGACCAAATCCACGGGCCAATTCTAACTGGAAGCAAGAATGCAGTCCACCAAGATCATCCTCCTTGGGGAAAAAACAAAAGCAAACAAACAAACAAACAAAAATGAGGTAGTGAAGACAGTATCTGGAGAGACAGACAGAAGACAGCCTGAATACAGTCCAAAAAAAGAATAGCCAACCTTATAAAACAGCATGTTTTTCATCATTGCTGTCAGTAAAAAGAAGCTGAAGGATCATTTATTTGGGAAGGCTAAGCAGAGAATGGCGCTTGAACCACACGGCTTAAAATTTTCCATTTAATGCTGAGACTTTGTAATTCGAAGGTACCTCAACTGAACTAGAGATAGATAAATAACCAAAGCAATTACAATTACATATTATGGTCACCAACTTTAAGTCAGAAAAATTGAGCTCTTTATCCCTTTTATAGAGCAATAACCTTTTCTAGCATGCAAACTGATTATCTCTGGAAGACTCTTACAAAGCTATAAAGCCAATGGTATATTTAATTGAAGTATGGGTGTTGATGATCAACAAGCACAACGTGGGATGAATAAGTAATGAGAGCTCTTTTCACGTGTCATTCAAAGAAGGTGCTTAAGAAATACATTTCAGTAAGAACTAACACATCTCAAATGCTCGCCGTGTGCCAAGCACTAAGCCATGCCCTTTGTATTAATCACTTAATATGGCCAAGAACTCTTTGAACTCCTTCCTTTTGCTACCATCTCCTTGTTTATGCAGGGAGGTCGCCAGGGAAATGCACTACTTGCTTGCTGTAGGAGGTGTGTTCGGCTTAATGCTCGCAGGTGCTGAACCTTGGAATCCATCACCATGCTTGCTGAAACCACTCTTCCTTGGGGCTTACCCCAGCCCAGTGACTTAGCACAGCAGAACACTCCATTCCCAGCCCAGTTAGAGGCAGGACTCCTTTAGTAAGTAGCTTTGGCTGAAGAACACCCACCAGCCTCACCAAAGCTTTCTTGAAATTGTGCTATCCTCAAAAACCCTTTCTAATGAAGACTTCTTTCCTTCCCTTCTTTCACAGTTGACAGACCCATATAGGCTGAAGGCTCGGAGTGAAGTGTGTCCCTCCACTCCCTAACCCAGATTCAAATGTTGAAGCCTCAATTCCTTGTGTGATTGTGTTTGGAGACAATCTTTAGGAGGTCACTAAGGTAAAGTCCCGTAAGAGTAGGACTGAGGCCTTGTAAGAATAGTAAGATTCATTCTCATTCTCTCTCTCTTCCTCTCTCTCTCTTTCTCCTCCTCTCCTCTTTCTCTCTTTATCCACCATCTATCTCTCTCCTCTCTCTCACTTTTTCCACCATGCCTCTCTCTTCTCTCTCTTTCTCTCATCTCTCTCTCTCTCCTCTCCCCTCTTCTCTCTCTCTCTCTCTCTTTCTTTCTCTCTCTCTCTCTGTCTCCCCACTCCCCCATCTCTCCTTTTTTCCCAACATGACATGGTGAGAAAGTAGGTATCTGCAAGCCAGGAGGAGAGTTCTTACCAGAAACTATATTGACTGGTGCCATGATTTTGGATTTCCCAGCCTCCAAAAGTGTATGAAAATAAACTATTGTTGTTTAAGCCACCTGGTATTTGGTATAGCAGCACAAGCTGACTAAGACGTTCTACCAATACATGTCTTACCTGTAGAATTCCATCTTGGCTTTGGTTCCCAGTGGGCCCTAAGAATTGTAGCACCACCTGAAACCCTAGGTGTTTGTTTGCCAAGTTCATCCACCTCAGAGGTGGCAAAACTAAGGTCCAAACGTAGGCAAACACAGGGATTTTTATCTGCTTCCCCACTAAACTGCATTGCCCCCACTAAACTGCATTGCCTCTTGAGTTGCCGAGTAGCTTAATTTGCCTAGGATCACATTTTTAAAACATTTTCTATCCTTATTTAACCAAAGAATTTCAGATTTTATCTTTTTGTTGTTATTGTTTTTCACCACTTAAAGTCAGACAGCTGTTGTATACTGAGACGTCTTCACTCCAGCAAATCACATCAGGTCCGTTCTTTTATTCCTTGTGATGGGGTAGGGTTCAGATGTTTTCTTACTCTCCTAGGCAGGCAAGTTAGACAGATGTGAGTCTAAGTGGGTTTCAGCATTTATCATCTGTGAGAACCCAGATGCATTAACTGCCATTAGTCTGTGTTTAGTTATGAGAGAAAGTGAGAATATTCATTTCTGACTCATGGGTCACCTGGAGGACTAAGTGAGTTCACATTTAAGGATGGAGGACTTCATCCTTATATATAATGACACTTGCGA
>NW_007247655.1:0-3969 GCF_000164805.1 Carlito syrichta
TCAGGGTTTTGAACAGGAATCAAGGGAAAGAGTGTCATCACATACAGGACACTACATGGCCTCCAACTAAGTACGAATAAAGAATCATTGTTGTATACGCCCTCAATCCAAAAAATTCCCAGGTTGTCTGCTATGGGACAAACAAGAAACAGATCTTTGAGGTCCCCACATGTTTCAGAGCAATTTAACATGATCATATTATGAATCGGTCATTTCAGGATTCCTTCAAAATTCTGGTTCTCTTAAAATTTGTAAATGGTATTGGGCACTCCAAGTCCGTTAGCTTCCTCAGAACAATTAAGGCCAGATTCCAGGACAAAAAGTATCTTCTTGCCATAATTGGATGTAACTCCCGTCTTAAGGTGAACCCTCTAATCCTTCACATTCCATTTACCTTGTGATTTTGAGAAGGGACAAGGATTTTGCACTTGCCAAATATTTACTACGTACTTTTAATGGTAACCAGGAATCATGGAATCCACGAACCTAGGAAATCTCTGAGCATCTGTCTTTTGATATACTGAATTTGGAATCCAAATCGACAGGAAAAATCAGGGCATCTTATTAAGAATTAAAAGGAAATTCGGCTGTAGGTGTTCTCATTCTCCGGAATCTACAGAGGCCCTTAATGAGGTTTAATCAGAAATCTGTGCTTCTGGGCCCCTACATATTCAGAGCTACTTGCCCGTGGATAGGCTAAATCAGTCATTACAGATCCTCAAGTATTTGGCTCTAGAAATCCTTTTGTTTCCTGGGACCATCTATGACCATAATCATATACCCCAGAATCAAAAGGTATATTGGTACAAAATTCCTCAATTCAGGTGACGTCAAACTACAAAAAATTATTTTGAGCGGGCAGGTAGGAATTGGAGTTTTGTGTTTGGAACATTCCACGTTTTGGGGAGGTCTTGTGAAGGGAAACCAGGAATCTTGGATTCCAGGTCCCAAAGAACATTGTGGACGTCATTCTCTTCATATCCAGAGAACTGGAATTCTTGGTCAGCAGGAACAGTCACGGCATCCTGCAGAGTGAAGCAGGAAGCTGGGTAATGGAGCTCGTCATATACAGGAAACTTCACGTCATATTGGAAAGAAAGTATAAGGAATCTTCCTTATATGAGTCCTCAATCCCAAAAACTACAGGCCGTCTTCCTAAGACGGAACCACGAATCAGGTTTCTGAAGTAGGTATCTGGGTAATGGGTGTCCTCACATAAAGGAAACTTTACTGCCTATTGCCAAGTGAGAATAAGGAATATGCGTCCCTCGGGTCCTCAATCCCAAAAAAGCTGAAGGTCATCGTGCTATGGGCTAAACACGAATTATGGTGTTTTCGAGCATGAATCTGGAAAATGGAGCCCTTATTTACAGGCAACTACATGACCTTTTGCTAAGAAGAATAAGGAATCTGCGTTACACGAGTCCTCAATCCCAAAAATCTACAGAGCATCTTGGAAAGTTCTAAAATAATCCGAGTTTCAAAGCAGGATGTGTCTAATGAGAGTACAAATATACAGGAAACTACACAGCCCCTTGTCAAGGGTGAAAATAATTGGGTTTATAACAGTCCTCAGGCCTTAAAATCAACAGGCCATCTGCTGTTGGCTAACCAAGAATCAAGGTTTAGTAGCGGGAACATAGGTAATAACAGCCCTCATATGCAGAATCTACATTAGCTCTAGCTAAAGAGAACCAAGAAACCTATTTACATGGTTCCTCCGTCACAATATCCACATGATATATTGCTAATTGCAAAACAAGAAACAGGCTTTCCAAACAGGATTCTGGGGAGAGGGAGTCCTCATATACAAGACATAACACGGCCCCTAGCTAAAGAAGAATAAGGAATCTTTGATATACTATTCAACAATCGGAAAAATTCTCTGGGGATCTTGCTCCATTATAAACAAGCATCTAGGCTTCGAGCTCGTCTCATGTTTCAGAGATATTTGGCTTGTGGTTATTATGAATCAATAATTTCAGAACTCCAGCAACATTCTGTTGCTCTTCAGATTTGTATTCGGGTATCTGGTTGTACAAATCCGTAAAGTTCCTCCGGACAATTAAGGCCAGATTCCCAGAAAAAAAGTATCATATTGCCGTATTTGGATGTAACATTGGTCTCAAGGTGAACTAGGTAATCCTTTAATTTCCGTTTGTACTTTATTTGTAGAGGGCCCGAGGGTTTTGCATTTCCCAAATATTTAGTACGAATTATTAAAATGTAACCAGTATCCATGGATTCCACGTGTCTAGGATACATCTGGGCATCTGTATTTTCGTACACACGGCTTTGAAATACACATAAACAGGGAAATTCAGGGCATCTTGCTCAGAACCGCAAGGAAATACGGTTCTTGGAGTTCTCAATCGCCTAAATCTACAAAGTCTCTTGATAATGTTTAATCAGCAATCTGGTCTTCTATGTCGCCACATTTTTAGTGTGCGTTTTGAAAAGGGACCAGGAATCTTGGGTTCGATTCCTAAAGAACTTTCTGGGATTCTTTTTCTTGATTCCAAGCAACTGGAATTCTAGGACACCAGGAAACATCTTGGCGTTATACTAAGAATGCAGCAGGAATTTCAGTAATGGGAGTCCTCATATACAGAACACTACACGACTTGTTGTTACGGAAGAATAAGGAATCTTGATTACAGGAGGCCTCCATCCCAAAAACCTACAGACGGTCTTTCTAAGAGATAACCACCATTCAGGTTTTGGGAGTAGGAATCTGGATAATGGGAGTCCTCATATACAGGGAACCGCACTGTCTATTGCTAAAGGAGAATAAGGAATCTGGTTTAACGTGTCCTCCATCCCTATAAAACTTCAGGGTTTCTTGCTAAGGGATAAACACGAATTTGGGTTTTTGAAGAATTAACGAGGGAAATGAAATGCTCATATACAGACAAATGCACTGACTTTTCCTAAGAAAGTACAAGGAAGGTGGGTGACATGATTTCTCAATCTCCAAAAAAATATACTGCGTCTTCTAAGATCTAAACATGGATCAAGCTTTCGACGCATGTATTTATGAACAGGAGTACTCATATAGAGATAGCCGAATGGCTGATGCTAAAAAAAAGGAATCTGCATTATACGCATCCTCAGTCTGAAAATCTACAGGGCATCTTGCTGACCGCTATAGTAGAATCAGGGATTCGAGGCATGAATGTGGGTAATATCAATCCTCATATACAGGAAACTACAGGACCTCATGCTAATAAAAGAGAGGAAATCTGTTTTCCACTGTTCCTCTATCAGTAAATCTACATGACTTCCTACTAAGGGCTAAACGAGAATCAGGGTTTTGAAACAGGAATCAAGGGAAAGAGTGTCATCACATACAGGACACTACATGGCCTCCAACTAAGTACGAATAAAGAATCATTGTTGTATACGCCCTCAATCCAAAAAATTCCCAGGTTGTCTGCTATGGGACAAACAAGAAACAGATCTTTGAGGTCCCCACATGTTTCAGAGCAATTTAACATGATCATATTATGAATCTGTCGTTTCAGGAATCCTGCAAAATTCTGGTTCTCTTAAAATTTGTAAATGGTATTGGGCACTCCAAGTCCGTTAGCTTCCTCAGAACAATTAAGGCCAGATTCCAGGACAAAAAGTATCTTCTTGCCATAATTGGATGTAACTCCGGTCTTAAGGTGAACCCTCTAATCCTTCACATTCCATGTACCTTGTGATTTTGAGAAGGGACAAGGATTTTGCCCTTGCCAAATGTTTACTACGTACTTTTAATGGTAACCAGGAATCATGGAATCCACGAACCTAGGAAATCTCTGAGCATCTGTCTTTTGATATACTGAATTTGGAATCCAAATCGACAGGAAAAATCAGGGCATCTTACTAAGAATTAAAAGGAAATTCGGATGTAGGAGTTCTCATTCTCCGGAATCTACAGAGGCCCTTAATGAGGTTTAATCAGAAATCTGTGCTTCTGGGCCC
>NW_007247655.1:4479-6866 GCF_000164805.1 Carlito syrichta
AAACACGAATCATGGTATTTTCCAGCATGAATCTGGAAAAGTGGCTTCCTTATTTACAGAAACTACAAGACATTTTGCTAAGAAACAGTAAGGAATCTGGGTTACACGAATGCTCACTCCTAAAAATCTACAGAGCATCTTGAAACTTCTATAAAGAATCAGATTTTTGAAGCAGGATGCATCTAATGAGAGTTCTAATATACAGGAAAATACACAGCCCCTTGCCAAGGAAGAAAAAGATCGGGGTTATAGCAGTCCTCAGTCCTTAAAATCAACAGGCCATCTGCTGTGGGTTAAACAAGAATCAGGGATTAGAAGGTGGAACATAGGTAATAGCAGTCCGCCTATGCAGAATGTACATGATGTCTAGCTAAGGAGAACTAAGAAACCTCTTTTACACGGTTCGTCCATCACAATATCTACATGACATGTTGCTAATGGCAAAACAAGAATCATGGTTTCCAAACAGGATTCTGGGGAAAGGAATTCCTCATATACAAGACCTTAAACGACCCCTCGGTTTAAAAGAATAAGGAATTTGTGATACACTAGAATACAATTCGAAAAATTCTCAGGGTGTCTTACTGTGGTATGAACAACAATCAAGGCTTCGAGATCGTCTCATGTTTCTGAGATATTTGGCTTGTGGGTATTATGAATCAGTCATTTCAGGACTCCAGGAATATTCTGGTTGTCTTGAGAGTTGCAATCGGGTTTCTGGTAGTATAAATCCCTTAACTTCCTCGGGAAAATTAAGGTCAGATTCCCGGAAAAAAAGTATCATATTGCCGCATCTGGATGTAACATTGGTCTTAAGAAGAACTTGTCAATCCTTAAATTTCCGTTTGTACTTTATTTATAGTGGTTCCGACGGTTTTGCAGTTGCCAAATATTTCGTGCGATTTAATAAAAGTTAACAAGGATCCATGAATTCCAGGTCCCTAGGAAACCTCTGGGCATCTTCATTTTTGTACACAGAGTTTTGGAATCCACATGGACAGGGAAAATCAGGGAATCTTGCTGAAAACGGAAAGGGAATCCGGTTCTTGTAGTTCTCAATCGTCTAAATCTACAAAGTGTCTTGATCAGGTTGAATCAGCTATCTGGGCTTCTATGTCGCCTCATTTTTAGTGTGTGTTTTGAAGAGTGACCAGGAATCGTGGGTTCCAATTCCTCAAGAACTTTATGGGAGTCTTTCTCTTGATATCCAAGCAACTGGAATTCTACGTCACCAGGAAATACCTTGGCGTCTTGCTGAGAAAGGAGCAGGAATTTCAATAATGGGAGTCCTCATATACAGAACACTACACGACCTGTTACTATGAAACAATAAGGAATGTTGGTTACACGAGGCCCCAATCCCAAAAGTGTACAGACCGTCTTTCTAAGAGATAACCACCACTCAGGTATTGGGAGTAGGAATCTGGATAATGGGAGTCCTCATATACAGGGAACCGCACTGTGTATTGCTAAAGGAGAATAAGGAATCTGGTTTAACGTGTTCTCCATCCCTATTTTGAGAAGGGACAAGGATTTTGCAATTGACAAATGTTTACTATATACTTTTAATTGTAACCAGGAATCATGGATTCCACGTACCGCGGAAATATCTGAGCATCTGTCTTTTGATATATTGAATTTGGAATCAAAATTGACAAGAAAAATCAGGATATCTTACTAACAATTAAAAGTAAATTCGGCTGTAGGAGTTCTCATTCTCCGGAATCTACAGGGCCCCTTAATGAGGTTTAATCAGCAAACTGGGCTTCTGGGGCCCTACATTTTCAGATCTACTTGCCCCGTGGATAGGCTAAATCTGTCATTACAGATCCTCAAGGATTTGGCTCTAGAAATCCTTTTGTTTCCTGGGACCATCTATGACCATAATCATATACCCCAGAATCAAAAGGTATATTGTTACAAAATTCCTCGATTCAGGTGACGTCAAACTACAGAAAATTCTTGTGGGCGGGCTGGTAGGAATTGGGTTTTTGTGTTTGGAATATTCCACATTTTGGGGAGGTCTTGTGAAGGGGAACCAGGAATCTTGGATTCCAGTTCCCAAAGAAAATTATGGACGTCTTTTCCTTCATATCCACAAAACTGGAATTCTTGGTCACCAGGAACTGTCTGGGCATCCTGCAGAGTGAAGAAGGAAGCTGGGTAATGGAGCTCGTCAAATATAGGAAACTACATGTCATATTGGTTAGAAAGTATAAGGAATCTTCCTTATATGAGTCCTCAATCCCCAAAACTACAGGCCGTCTTCCTAAGGCGGAACCACGAATCAGGTTTCTGAAGTAGGAATCTGGGTAATGGGAGTCCTCACATAAAGGAAACTTCACTGCCTATTGCTAAGTAAGAATAAGGAATATGCGTCATTCGGG
>NW_007247656.1:0-5784 GCF_000164805.1 Carlito syrichta
CTAGCAAGAAGAGCAGGAATTGGAGTCCCTCGCTCTTCCCCGCAAGATGTTGTAACACGTGAGAGCTGAGGCGTGTGGCTTTCAGCAACTCCCCACTTAGGGTTTAAAATAACTTTCTGGTTGAGTCTTTAAAAAGGAAAGTAGGGAAGAAAGAAAAGGGAGCCTCCCACTGCAGCCCACACACCCCAACGAGAAAGGGGGGCCTTCCCAGCCCCAAGCCCACTGCATCTCGAGACGGCGGCAGAGGAATTGCTCAGGGAGGAGTCAGGTAGGAGGAAGGCTTCAGAGCTGGAGCCTCCGAGACAACCCACTTCAAGCCTCTGGTTTAAACAGGTGGTGAAATAAAGGCCGAGCGAGGCCAGCTGCCGTGGCTCATACCTGCAACCCCAGCACTTTGGGAGGCTGAGGTAGGAGGATTGCTCAAGCCCAATAATTCAAGACCAGCTTGGACAACATAGCAAGGCCTCATCTCTATCAAAAAGATTTATATATATATTAGATGGGCATTATGGTGCACACCTGTAGTCCCAGCTACTCAGGAAGCTGAGGAGAGAGGTTCTCCTGAGCCCAGATCGAGGCTTTGGTGATCTGTGATCATGTCACTGTACTCCAGCCTGGGCAACAGAGTGAGACCCTGACTCCAAAAGAAAAAAAAAAAGCCCCTAGCTTATTTGGGGTTGGTGACTAGGGATGGTACTGCCTTTGACCGGTTCCCTCCTCTCTGATGTATCAGTCAGCTTTTGTTGCGTAACAGCCAAACACAAAAGGCATATTTGTTTCTGTTCTTTTATCCAAAAACCCTTCACCAAGTGCTTAAGGAAGCCCCTTACTGCAAAAGTAAATTTGCAGCAAAAACTCAGGAAGCAGCTTTGGGTCCACACAGACCTGAGCTCCAGCTCCTGCAGGCTGTATGATTTGGGATAATTTTCTTGTGCCTTCTAAGCTCCCGTTTTCTCAATGATAGTGTGGGTATAATAATAGTCTCCACTTTGAACTGTACTTGATAATTGCAGCGGACACTAAATGCATACCTTTAAACGTGAGAGTCAGGTCCAACTCACCAAAATGCTCAGGCCACGAATGATGAGAAGAAACAGGGTGTGGCAGGGGAAGGTAAGAACCAGAGCTCCTCCCTCTCCTGTGCTTCTCCACGGCCACTTTCATTTAGGGAAGGACACTGGGCAGAATCATCCACACTCATTAAGTCACAACTTGGTCTTTTTTCACTGAGCACATAGCACTGGATATGTGTCCAACAGGGGACCCCCAAAACCCAGAATTTGTTTTTGTTTTTGTTTTTTGAGTTGGAGTCTCACTCTGTCACCTAGACTGGAGTGCGGTGGCCGGGCAGCCACCACAGCCTCAACGCGCTGGGCTCTGGTGATCCCTCCACCTCAGCCTTCCAAGTAGCTGGAACTACAGGCGCACGCTACCATGCCTGGCTAATTTTTGATTTGTTGTAGAGATGAGGTCTCGCCAAGTTGCCCAGGCGGGTCTTGAACCCGCAGACTCAGGCAATTCACTCACCTCAGCCTCCCAAAGTGCAGGATTACAGGCTGAGCCACCAAGCCCGGCTCGGAATTTGTTTATAAAAAAAATTTGTATTTATTTATTTTTTTTCATAATCAATATTTTTTATTATGGTTTTGTGGGGTACAGTTAAGGGTTAGGTGTACAATTACATTTCATTCAGGCACCCTGTTGATAAGAGGTGTTTCCCCATCCCCAGACAGATATTTGCTACTGTTAATCCCATCTCCCCCTGCCCATAGTTTCCCAGTACTGTCAGTCATTTTCTTATAGTATTACATTGGATGTTCAAGGTCCATTATATGAGTGAGAACATGTGATACTCGGATCTTTGTTTCTATGAGAGGTCACTCAGTATTATAGACTCTAGTTCCATCCAGGTTGCTGCGAAATTCATGATTTTGTTCTTTTTTATGGCTGTGTAGTATTCCATCGTGTATATGTACCTCATTTTTTAAATCCAGTCCTCTTTTGATGGACAGCATGGTTGCTTCCAGGTTCTTGCTATTGTGAACAAAGCTGCGATAAACATACGTGTGCAGGTATCTTTTTTATAGAGTGATTTGAGTTCTTCAGGGTGTATTCCCAGTAGGGGGATTGCGGGGTCATATGGTAGGTCAATATTTAGAGCTTTTAGGAATTGCCACACTGCTTTCCACAGAGGTTGCACCAGTTTACACTCCCACCAACAGTGTAGAAGTGTTTCCTTTTCGCCACACCCTCTCCAGCAGCTGTTATTTTTTGAGTTGTTGCTAATTGCCATTCTGACTGACTGTATTTATTCTTACGTGTTTAAACTTCAGTCATCTCCAAAGTGTTTTCTATTTGGTGCAATACACCTATTGAGATGCTTTTTTCACTGCTCAAAACAGTTTTTGAACTCGTCCATTTGAATGCCTTTTAGCGCTTCTGCCATTTCTGTTCCCCCTCTTCCACATCGCAGAGCGTTTCCTTTTGAGGGTTTTTTTCGTTTGGGGAAACAAAAAAAGTCGCTGGAGCGAGATCGGGTGACTAGGGAGGCTGGGGCATGGGGGTCATGTCGTTTGGGGTCAAAAACTGCTGAACTCTCAGCATGGTGTGCACTCGTAAGTCACCCATCATGAAATGGGCAAATGCTTGGAAAGAATCTCCAAAAAAATTTCACTGAGGCTGAACTCAGCCTCTCACAACAACGCTGGCTGGGACACTGATGCCAATGGGTTCCCAGGACACTTTCTTGGGGTGGGGGGTAAGCCTGTACTACAAGGGGCCACCCTCCAGAAGATAATTCCAGGTTTTTTTGGCCTTCCCCTGTACAATGAATACATGCAAAGCAATTCCCTTAAACATTTGTCATGTTTAGGCAAATGGATTGTAAGCTCCTTGAAGGCAAGGGTTGTCTTTGAATTGGCAGGACAAGATTGAGAACAGCTACATGTTTACAAGATAGAACGAAATCAGCAATGAGGAAGGGCAACCCATTCAGATGGGGACCAGGGATGGTTTCTGGAGACCCCCGAGCCAGCCCTTTCACAAGGGTGAGAGGATGGTCAAGGAACCAGCATTTCTCCAACAGCAATTTCCCGGGCACTCTATTTCCTGATCTTATTCTTTTTTGTTTTTGTTGTTCTATTTTCTTTTCTTCTTTTAAAAATAACACCGTGTACCTGTCAGCTTTTGCTACATAACAAACTCTCATGCGTCTGTGGATTTTCTGGGGGATGCTGCTAGTCTCAGGACTTCAGCTGGGCAGAGGTATGGTTAGGTTGTCCCCATGGGTCATTCTGAGGGTAGGTGCTCAGCACGATGGAAGTCAGCAGCACCAGGGAACAGCTCAGCTCCCAGGATATTTCAAGCCTCTGCTTATTTCACATACCAATATCTCATTGACCAAAGCAAGTCACAGGGCCAAGGCCAAAGGCAAGAGATAGAGAAGTCCGTTTCTTCCAGGGAATTGGGAGGGAGGAGGGGAAGTGTTTGCTCTGTGACCATCTCATCCACCACAAGTAAGATGTGTGTACAGTCTTACTAAAAATTCAGACAAGCCGGGCACAGAGGCTCACACCTGTAATCCCAGCACTTTGGGAGGTGGAGGCGAGAGGATTGCCTGAACCCAGGGGTTCAAGACCAGCCTGGGCAACTCAGCGACACCTTCTCTCTACAATAAAGCAAAAAGTTAGCCAGCATGGTGGTGCGTACCTGTAGTGCCAGTACTTGAGAGACTGAGACGGAAGGATCACCAGAGCCCAGCAGATCAAGGCTGCGGTAGCCATGAGTGTACCACTGCACTTTAGCCTGGGTGACAGAGTAAGACTTCAACTCGAAAAAAAAATTGAGCCGGGCTCAGTGGCTCAGCCTGTAATCCCAGCACTTTGGGAGGCCAAGGTGAGTGGATTGCCTGAGCCCGCAGGTTCGAGACCCGCCTGGGCAACTTGGCGAGACCTCATCTCTACAATCAAAAAATCATCTCTACAATCAAAAAATGGTAGCACACGCCTGTAGTTCTGACTACTTGGAAGGCTGAGGTGGAAGGATCGCTGGAGCCCACTGCAATCCAGCCTGGACGATGGAGTGAGACTCCAACTCAAAAAATAAAAAGTGGAAAGCAACAAATGATTCTAAGCCATGGCATTTTTGGGTATTGATTGTTACATAGCAATAGATCACAGAGACATGCGTCAATCCTTATGTGTCGAATGAATGAGTGAGTGAGTGAGTGAATGAAGATGTGAAATTCTCAGGAAAGTGAAGTACAGCCTGCTGAGTAACAAGCTTTGAGCCACCCCACTCCCACCTCCAGCAAAGCCGGACCATGTCTCTCCCCTGCTGAAAATCCACCCGTGGCTTCTCGAAGAATGAGTAGCCAGTACTGCCCTGTGGCAACCAGGTGTGACAGGGACCTTGTCGATTTCTCTGCCCTCATCGCCCTCCTCCTTTCCTCCTTTTTGGGACTCTCTGGCCACTCTGGATTCCTCTTGGTTCTCATCAGGGGCTTGGCTTATGTACCTCTGTCCCTTTCAATCAGTGCTTCTCAGCAAAGGCAGTGCCATCCCCAAGGGCCTTATGAACTTCTGCGGGAGTGATATTATTATCATTGTAAAGGGAGCAGGACTGCTAGACATCCCACAGAGAGCTGAACCCGCGAGCTCTCTTAGAACCAAAAATTCCACGGGTGCCATGTGGCTGGGCACTCCTGGAGGTGAAACACCTACTGACAAAGATCTGAGCCCAGAAGCTAAGTCCACTTTACACAGAAACACAAAGTATTTTTTGCACAGTTTTAGTATTAGCAAATTTTTCAGAAATGCAACTGTCATTGTAATACAATGGACACATGTATTTTGTCTGGAATGTCATCAAATATTATTTACCATAGCAAAATTGCATTGTCATTATTAACACCGAACATAGTATCTGATTTACCCCAAGGGCATCCCTGGCCAGTCTGAATGTGTGGCTGTCACAATCCAGGAGATTCTACTTGTAGGTCCCAGCACCTGACTGATTCATCATGTCTTCTGGTGGAATTGTACCTGGGCATTTAGCTATTGAAATAATTTGCAAGCCGGGCTCGGTGGTTCAGCCTGTAATTCCAGCGCTTTGGGAGGCTGAGGTGAGTGGATTGCGTGAGCCCGCGGGTTCGAGACCCGCCTGGACAACTTGGTGAGACCTCATCTCTACAATAAATCAAAAAATTAGCCGGGTGTGGTAGTGTGCACCTGTAGTTCCAGCTACTTGGAAGGCTGAGGCGGAAGGATTGCCGGAGCCCAACAGGTCAAGGCTGCGGTGGCCGGGAGCAGCCACTGCACTCCAGTCTGGGCGACAGAGTGAGACTCCAACTCAAAAAAACCAAAAAAAAAAAACAAAACAAAATCAGACAAGAGGCTGGGCACGGTGACTCATACCTGTAAATCCCAGCACTTTGGGTAGACTTTGAGCCCAAGAATACCCAGCCTGGGTAACATATTGAGACGTCGTCTCTGCCAAAAATACATATATATCAAAAGAATTAGCCTGGTGTGGTGGTGAACACCTATGGTCCCAGCTACTCAGGATGCTGAGGTAGAAGGATTGCCTGAGCCCAGGAGGTAGAGGCTGCGATGGCTGTGATCGTCATGATTGTGCCACTGCCCTCCAGCCTGGGCAAGAGAGCGAGACCTTGACTCAAAAAAAAAATTCAGACAAGAATATATAAAAGGGTAACAAGAGAAGAAAACACTTTTCTTTTTTTTTTTTTGAGTTGGAGTCTCACTCTGTCGCCCAGACTGGAGTGCA
>NW_007247657.1:0-925 GCF_000164805.1 Carlito syrichta
TCAGGCAATCCATTCACCTCAGCCTCCCAAAGCGCTGGGATTACAGGCTGAGCCACCGAATCCGGCTTGCAAATTATTTCAATAGCTAAATGCCCAGGTACAATTCCACGAGAAGACATGATGAATCAGTCAGGTGCTGGGACCTACAAGTAGAGTCTCCTGGATTGTGACAGCCACACATTCAGACTGGCCAGGGATGCCCTTGGGGTAAATCAGATATGCAATTTTGCAATGGTAAATAATATTTGATAACATTCCAAACAAAATACATATGTCCATTGTATTACAATGACAGTTGCATTTCTGAAATATTTGCTAATAGTAAAACTGCAAAAAATACTTTATGTTTCTGTGTAAAGTGGATTTAGCTTCTAGGCTCAGATCTTTGTCAGTAGGTGTTTCACCTCCAGGAGTGCCCAGCCACATGGCACCCGTGGAATTTTTGGTTCTAAGAGAGCTCGCGGGTTCAGCTCTCTGTGGGATGTCTAGCAGTCCTGCTCCCTTTACAATGATAATAATATCACTCCCGCAGAAGTTCATAAGGCCCTTGGGGATGGCACTGCCTTTGCTGAGAAGCACTGATTGAAAGGGACAGAGGTACATAAGCCAAGCCCCTGATGAGAACCAAGAGGAATCCAGAGTGGCCAGAGAGTCCCAAAAAGGAGGAAAGGAGGAGGGCGATGAGGGCAGAGAAATCGACAAGGTCCCTGTCACACCTGGTTGCCACAGGGCAGTACTGGCTACTCATTCTTCGAGAAGCCACGGGTGGATTTTCAGCAGGGGAGAGACATGGTCCGGCTTTGCTGGAGGTGGGAGTGGGGTGGCTCAAAACTTGTTACTCAGCAGGCTGTACTTCACTTTCCTGAGAATTTCACATCTTCATTCACTCACTCACTCACTCATTCATTCGACACATAAGGATTGA
>NW_007247657.1:1833-4330 GCF_000164805.1 Carlito syrichta
CTCAAAAAAAAAAAAAAAAAAGAATTCATGGCCATGAAACATGCTATCTGACTCTGGACCAGGCCCTGGGGATACAGCCTGCCCCTCTGCAGTCTTGCTTTAGTAAGTGAACAAACAAGTCAACAACCACAAAAGGTCAGAAAGCACCATGAAAAACATCAACTCAGGACAGAGGAGGCTACTTCAGCAGGCTGGTCGGGGAAGGGTTTCCCAGGCTTCCCGAGCACCTGAGCTGCCTGCAACCGATGATTGTACGAGCCCCAGCAGAGCCCCAGCTGCCCCCGGGGGAGGCTGCCCTTGGGGAGGCAGGAAGTTTGAGGAAGGGATGAAGGGATCCAGGGAACATCATTATTGGCTGTGGTGGTAGCACCACTGTTGTAGGATGGAGTGGAAGCTGCCTCGGGGCCATAGTTATCTGTCTGCTTACACTCATTTGCAGGCTGTGTGACACCGGCCACCTTGGTTTCTTCCCGTTCCAAATGGTGCCCAAATCCCCTGTCCTGTTCACTGCACCGTGAGGACACACAGGTTTATCACAGACAGGGTCAATTCCAGAAGTGAGTGTTCCTGGCAGCACTCTGCACAGACGTGGCACTTGATCAAAGTTGACTGAACTGGGGGGCCAGGAACTGGTGCCACTGCAAGTGACAGAAGGGTCGTGTGGATATGTGTGTTTTGGCAACAGGCACGGTGGAATCTTGCTCGTGGAAAGTGCCCATGAAAATGCCTTTTCTGGCCGGGTGCGGTGGCTCATGCCTATAATCCCAGCACTTTGGGAGGCTGAGGTGAAAGGATTGCCTGAACCCACGGGTTCGAGATCAGCCTGGGCAACTTGGTGAGACCCCATCTCTATAATAAATCAAAAAATTAGCTGGGCATGGTGGCGCACGCCTGTAGTTCCAGCTACCTAGAAAGCTGAGGCAGGGTTGCCTGATCCCAGCAGGTTGAGGCTGCGGTGGCCGTGAGCGGCCGTGAGCGTGCCATTGCATTCCAGAGTGAGACTCCAACTAAAAAAAAAAAAGCCTTTTCTCTCCCCTTCTCCCTCTCTCTCTTTTGTTTTCCTTTCACCTCCCTCACCAGCCCTTCCACCTCCCAGCATGTTCTTTCCATTCTTCCTCACTTCCTCCTCCCCACCACCCTCCCACACCATTTCCTCCTTCCCCCTTCTCCTACCTCTCTCCCTCTTCCCTTTGTCTTCTCTCCCTCTCCTCGTCTTCCTTTTCCCTCCTCTCTTCTCCTGACTGCTCCTCTTCCTACCTCCTCTCTCCTCATCACTTCTCCCTTGCCTCTTCTCACCCTCATCTCTACCTCTCTTCCTTCCCCTTCCCCTTGATTTTGTCTCCTACCTCCATGCCACCCCCACCTTCCTCTGCACCACCTCACCTCCTCACCTCTCTCACTACCACTCATCTCATGTTCACCAGCTCCCTTTCTCCACCCTTCTCTCTCCCCTTACCTCCTTCTTCTCCCTCACTTCTCCTTCCATCACCCCTCCTTCATTCACCCTTCCTCCCACTCTTCTCTCTCCCTCTCACCTCCTCTCTCCCCATCTCTCCTTGCCCCTTAATCATCTCTCTCACCAGCTCCCTTCCAACAATCCTCTCTCCCCTCACCTCCTCTTCTCCCTCACTTCCTCCCACGTCCTTTCACCCCCTCATTCGTTCACCTTTTCTTTCCCTCTTCTCTCTCCTCTCACCGCCTCCTCTCGCCCTTTACCACCTCTCTCACCAGTTCTTTTTTTTCTAAGCTCCTCTCCTTCTCCTTTCTGTCCTCCTTTTTGCTCTTTCCCTCCCATTTCTTCCTTCTTGATCCCTTCCGACCCGCCATCTCGACTCTCTGCTCCTGGTTGCTTCTTTCTTCCTCCCCTCCTTCTACCCTGCACCTTCTCTCCTCTCACCTCCATTGTCACTTCTCTCTCTCTTCTTCCTTCTGCCACCCCCTCCCCTCTGCCCTTCACTCACTCCTGCTCACCTCCCCACTTCGCGCTCTCCTTTCTCCACCCCGCCCCTCCCCTCCCGACCTACCTGGCCCCGCCCCGCCCCCAACCACAGGCCCCGCCCCACCGGGGTCACGAGGTCGACGGACGCACGGCGACCATAACGGCCCCGCCAGTCACGTGGTCACGTGACGCGCTCCAACATGGCGACTCCGTGGGGCCGCAGCGTCCCTTCCTGACTGGGCGGGACGAACGTTCACGGACGGTGTCGATCGGGACGCCGGGCCAGCTGCCTCGTTAGCCCACTCGTTCGCATCTTCCACACGCCAGACTGACGCTTCCCCCCGCTCCCGGCCCATGCTCGAGAGCGATACCACATGGTTGTTCCTGCTACGTCTGCTGAAGAACATGCTGTACCACTGAGATGTGAGACCTTGCCTAAATTTTTTACTGTCTCTGAGCTGCACTGTGATGATTTGCAGGAAGAACATGAACGACAGTATTTAAAATTCTTGTAACACAGTAGATGCTGTACAAATGCTGGTTCCCTTCTCCCTGAGG
>NW_007247657.1:4350-13716 GCF_000164805.1 Carlito syrichta
GATCCTGGCCGACAAGGAGGTGAAGCGGCCCCAACACTCCCAGCTGCGCAGGGCCTGCCAGGTGGCGCTCGGTGGGTGAGCCGCCCCGCCGGCCCCGCGCCGGCCGTTACCCCGCCCGGCCTCAGCTCGGCCTCCTGGCCGCCGCCACCCGAAATCCCACCCTCCCGAGCTCCTCCTCGTTATACCCCCGGGGGCACTGATGCCGGGCAGATCGAGACTGGCCCAAGGTCACCTAGCAAGTTGGTGACAGTCAGGGCTGGTTCTCCAGCCTTCCAGCTCAGGGCTGTTGCCACGACTCCTAGTCTTGTTTCCTGGTTCCTCCCCTCACAACCTCCAAGTTCTCAGAAACAGTGACCCTTGCCCCAAGTTTTTTCTTTACCTGGGGGTTCTCTGGTTGGGCTTTCCCCAGGTGAGAAGAGCCGCCCAACTGGTAGGGAAACCCCTGAGACTTGCTGCGAAAGTTTGGGAATCTCCCATTCCTCCCTCAAGAAAGAAGGAATGTGGACGTGATCTGTCTGTATCTCCCAGGCATTGTAGTGTGCAGGACATCTGCTTGTTCTGGGCAGTCTACTAAAAATAAGGGTCTGTAGAGCCAAGATACTTGTCTGTTTTATTCACTGCTGTATCCCTTGTATCTGCAACAGTGCCTGGCACACTGTAGATGCTCCATAAATATTTACTGCTTGAATGAACTCTCAGAGTAAGGAAAGAGGGGAAGTCTAACTCAACTGGCTAAAGGCTTGGTAGTTGATGCCAAAAATAAGTATCCTGTCTTTTAGTTTTAATCGCTCAACAAATAGTTATCAGATGCCTACTGTGTACCAGGCACTGAGGACCAATGGGGAACAAGGCAGACAAGGTCTGTGAAGTTTATGTTCTATTAGAGAAGACGGAATAAATTCATAAGAAAATAAGGCCAGCCTGTAATCCCAGCACTTTGGGAAGCCGAGGTGAGTGGATTGCCTGAGCTCGAGGGTTTGAGACCCACATGGGCAACTTGGCCAGCCCTCATCTCTTCAGTAAATCAAAAATTAGGCAGGCGTGGTAGCATGAGCCTGTAGTTCCAACTACTTGGAAGGCTGAGGCTGAAGGATTGCTGGAGCCTAGCGGGTTGAGGCTGTGGTGACCGTGAGCATGCCAACTCCAGTCTGGGCAACAGAGTGAGAGTCCAACTCAAAAAAAAAAAAAAAAAAAAAAAAAGCTGGGCTCGGTGGCTCAGCCTGTAATCCTGCGCTTTGGGAGACTGAGCCCGCGGGTTCGAGACCCGCCAGGGCAACTTGGCAAGACCTCGTCTCTACAATAAATCAAAAAAATTAGCCGGGAGTGGTAGCAAGCACCTGTAGTTCCAGCTACTTGGAAGACTGAGGTGGAAGGATCGCTGGAGCCCAGCAGGTCGAGGCTGTGGTGGCCGGGAGCGGCCTCTGCACTCCAGTCTGGGTGACAGAGTGAGACTCCAACCCCCCCAAAAAGAAAATAAATGAAGTATTTTTGAATACGAATAAATACTATTGTGAAGATAAAACAGCAAGATGTGATAAAGAGGGTCTGAGGACTGTCTTGGATAGAGAGGTCAGGAAAGTTATCCTTTCTGAGGAGGTGACATTTGAGCTGAGTACTGAAAGGCAAAAAGTATCCATGTGGAGTTTCAGGAGAGAAGCGGATCAATAAGTTTAACCAGAGCTGTCTTCAAGCTAATTCGCTGCCCCCAGTGTCTTTGGTTTGGAATCCATAAAAAGAACTGCTTTTCCTAACAAATTGACTAAGTGGAGAGTTTGATTTCCTGTTACAGTTTGAGATGATCATCGCCTTTCTCCATTTGTTGCGATGAGTAGTGTTCTGCTCTTGGGACCTAAGAAGTCGGCTTATGAACTTTGCACTTCTCAAGAAAGAAGCTCTGTGGCTTTCATCAGGTTCTCAGAAGGGTCTGAGACTTCCTCAGGGCTCAGCTATTGATATAGAGGTTGATGCTGCTTGGATAATCTGGAAACAGTTGCTCTTCCGCGAAATTCAGGATCAATGGAAGGAATTTACTGAGATTTAGATTTTTAAAGCTTTTCTGTTCCAGTAACCAAGGCTAACTGTTGGGTATTGTTTTAGGAAGAATGTGGGATAAGCACTGCAAAGCAGTGTGTTAGTCAGGCAAGAGCCTGGTATTTATAATTCCACACTAAAGTCTGCTTGGACTCTGTCCTCTGAATATCACTTTAAGAGTATTGTTGTGGAAGTTTGAAAATCATTACTTGGAAGAAAAGTTTTTATTTTCCCTTCAGAAAACTTTTTTTTTTTTTTTTGAGTTGGAGTCTCACTCTGTTGCTGCCCAGGCTGGAGTGCAGTGGCATGCTCACGACTATCACAGCCTCAGCCTGCTGGGCTCAGGCAGTCCTCCCACCTCAGCCTTCCAAGTAGTTGGAACTACAGGCACACACTACTGTGTGTGTATTTATTTATTTTCCACTTACTTACTTATTATAGAGACGAGTTCTCACCAAGGTGCCCAGGCTGGTTTCAAACCCCTGGGTTCAGGCAATTCTCTTGCCTCAGCCTCCCAAAGTGCTGGGATTACAGGTGTGCCAATGCACCCAGATGTGTTTGTTTTGTTTTATTTGAGTTGGGGTCTCAGTCTCTCATCCAGGCTGGAATGCAGTGGCACGATCATGAGGATTACAGCAGCTTCAACATCCTGGACTCAGGTGATCCTTCCATCTTAGCATCCTGAATAGCTGAGAGTACAGACGCATACCACCACACCTGGCTTAGTTGTTGATTTTTTTAAAAATAGAGACTGTGTTGCTCAGGCTGGTCTCGAACTCTGGGCTCAAGACCAGCTTTGGCCTCCCAAAGTACTGGGATGATAGTGTTGCGGGAAAACAGAGAGATTGTGACACTGAGGCTGTTTTAGGAAGTAGTGGTTTATTAGCCACCGGGGTGACTCAGTGGGCTAATGCTTCAAGGCTGAGCAACGTGGAGAAAGAGGGGAGGGGTTGTATCTGTTAGTTTAGGTAAGGAAGGGGGTCGGGTTATATGGCTATACATTTTTCTTTGTAATTTACAAGGTTGTATTTAGCAAAACCAGATTTTCAAAGAACAAATTGTCTCTAGGGTATACATGACAAACAAGGTAAACCATAACTTCAGAAGAGAGGATGTGGCAGTAAGGTTGTGAATGGATTACTATCTTACATTTCCAGGAAAGCGACCTTTGGCTATTTGGTTTTCTCAAGCCCCATGTCTAGCAGGTTTTTGGAGCTTGAAGGTTGATCTTTAAAAGGAATAATTTTAACTCTTTCTAGCTCTTCTCTGCCACAGTTGGCATGAGCCACCGTGCCCAGCTCCCTTCAGATAACTTAATATAAACTTTTTACCAACTCATATGTCATGTTGTTGGATCTTACTTATAAAATTTTCATCTAGCTGAGCGCTGTGGCTCACGCCTGTAATTCCAGCGCTTTGGGAGGAAGGGGTGAGAGGATTATCTGAGCCCAAGGGTTCAAGACCAGCCTGGGCAACTTGGCAAGACCCCATTTCTACAATAAATTAAAAAATTAGCTGGGCGTGGAGCACACATCTATAGTTCCAGCTACTTAAAAGGCTGAGGTGGAAGGATCTCCTGAGCCCAGTAGGTTGAGGCTGTGGTCGTTATAAGTGGCTGCAAGTGGCCATGAGCGTGCCACTGTACTCCAGCTTAAGTGACAGAGTGACACTTTGACTCAAAAAAAATTTTCTTTCCATCTGAGTCACAAAGAGCCAATATTGAGAGTTTATTAGATCTTTTTGAGTGATATTTTGTTCAGAGGTTCAGATTTTTTCTAACCCAAATTATGAAATGCATGTTTTAAGTGTTTTAGTAGTAAAGTATAAGAAATGGTCTAGATTGAAAGTAATTTGACTACAGGTTATATGAATAGCAAATTGGAATGGTGGTTTTAAAACTACCATTCCAATAACATAATAGGAATAGGAACTATCTTTTATTTTAAGAGAGTAATTGTGTGTCAGTGCTGTTACTAGAAATGACTGCTTTTAACTTAGAAACAGTAGAAAACATAGCAGAGTGCCTGGTGGTTTTTCAGTCTGCATTTCAAGGGCCAGTCTTGTGTCCATCTAAGAAGAGACATTTGGAAAAAATAGCTGAAATGAGCCCATGTATAAGAAACATTGCTATGTGGTTAGTATTTTAGAGATTATCATGTATAGATTGTCGTTAGTTGTGATAAGAGGAACTGTAAGTGACTGCTCAAGGTTGAAATGCTTAAAGAGAACACGTACAGGAAACAGCTTTTCTGATATGATTTCACCAATTGCAGTATACTGGGGGAGGGGATCAGGGCTGCAGGGACTGTACCATGTAGACGCTCAGAGCTAGAAGCGTGTCCTCTGGAACTCAAGACTTACTGCGTTCAAATCCCCTGCCTTCCACTTGTTACCTTTGTGAATTTTGGGTGGTTACTTAATCTTACACCCTCCACATAGGATTATTATAAAGATTAAATTAGTTGACATGTACCAAGAATTCGGCATGTTGTAGGTACTCAGTAAACACAGGCTGCTATTATTATTTTTCTTTATTTTTATTTTAAGCTGCGACAAACCACAACTATAAGCTCTCTGATTTGGTGTTCTTCTCTTTGGTTGATTCTCATTCAGGAATGACTTATTGCTCTGTTTGATTTGTAGATGCAATAAATAAGAATGTAATTACATGACTGAAAGATTATGTTTATTGGAATGTTAACTTGCTAAGCTCAGTGAAGACAGGGAAGCACTGATAATCATGATGGAACAGATTTGGAGTCATCTCAGCGATTCATCTGCACTAAATGCCTACTACATAGAGGAGAACTGCCCAGTTAGTGTATAGTGTCCTTCT
Organism: Carlito syrichta; assembly: GCF_000164805.1. Taxonomy (NCBI): domain Eukaryota; kingdom Metazoa; phylum Chordata; class Mammalia; order Primates; family Tarsiidae; genus Carlito; species Carlito syrichta. Next base: position 9,218 of record NW_007247657.1, read on the forward strand.
GTCGTTTATCTGGAGAAATTGAGAGAGCCTATGAGAGTATTCACTGGACACTGTTGCTCTTTACCTTGTTTTTTTTGTTTTTTGTTGTTTTTTTTTTGAGTTGGAGTCTCACTCTGTCACCCAGACTGGAGTGCAGTGGCCGCTTCCGGCCACCGCAGCCTCAACCTGCTGGGCTCTGGCGATCCTTCTACCTCAGCCTTCCAAGTAGCTGGAGCTACAGGCTCACTACCACGCCCGGCTAATTTTTGATTTGTTGTAGAGATGAGGTCTCGCCAAGTTGCCCAGGCAGGTCTCGAACCTGCGAGCTCAGGCAATCCACTCACCTCAGCCTCCCAAAGGCGCGGGATTACAGGCTGAGCCACCGAGCCCGGCTCTTTACCTTGTTAATGAAGCTTTGATACACACACACACGCACGCGCACACGCGCACGCGCACACACACAATCTTCAACCTTTTAGCCCTCTGTTGGAGAATATAATTACATTCTTCAAATCTCCCTTTTATAATTGTCTTAATTTAAGACTCATCTTCTCCCATGACGTCTCTTTAAATTATATTTCTGTACTTAACCTATATGAAGTTTGGAGGCTTGACAAAATAATCTAAGTGTTTTAAAATTGGATATGGAAATTTGTCTGAGTTCTAACAATACTCTTTTCATTTATTATGTGTATGTCAAGAGATGCAATATCCTGTATAATAATTCTGTATGCACAAAACAGCTAAGTGATGGCTAATTGCTCTATAATTGCTAGCTGTCATAATCAAGAAAATATAAAAAGAATAGTAAACATATATATACTTTCCAAATAAAATTGAGTGACTTTTTAAAATCACATGTTATATCTGTATGATAGCTACCATGTACTAAGCATTTCTAAGTTCCAGGCACAGTGCCATGTACTTTATATGCAGTTTAGTTCTCACTGTTATTATCATCATCCCCAGTGAGGCCCAGAGAAGTTAAGTTGACCAGGGTAACTCGGCCAGTAAGTGACGGAGCCCAGGTGTGAACACAGGCATTAACACAGGTGTTAATTTGGCTTTGGAGTCCAAGATCTTAACCACTGCTACCATGATTTATTGCTTTTCAAAATGAAAGTTCTGGTATGTAAAATACTCAAGAGTCTTTAAAACAATCATCCCTCAGTGAAGTTTCAGTAAAAAGACCATATGTTCTGTAGCTGAATTTTGAGGTATATTTGAAAGTCTTAGACAAAAAGATCATAGCTCTTCAGGTTTTTACTATGAATGTCCTCAGTTTACTTTAATTCAGGGACTAATGGAAAGAAAGAAATGAGAGTGAAGAGTTGGTTTCACATAAGGCTCCTTTGAGTTAATTATGTTTTTCTGATTTATGATGTCTCTTCATCAGCAGTAAGTGTCCTTTTATTAGTTCTGGATTTATGATTTATAAGTGATGTCTGCCTTTAGGTTCAGCAGGCAGTTGGCAACCAAGGCCATGAGAGTACCCTGCCTGTATCCCCACAGCCATCTGGGGAAACCTGGCTACCGCACATGCGCTCTCCTAACCCATAGATTATGAAACCCAGTCTTAGATTTGCTACTCTAACTGTTTAATGTATGGGATTTAGAAATATGTGGCCTCAGCTGGAGTTGTTTTGGTGGCATGTTGTAGGCGAAAGCCAGATTAGCATGAGTGAGCATAGAGAAAGTTTGGCTGTGTTGTAAAGAGAAGGAGAGAGATGTGGCTTATGTGTTTGTTTAGAGCAGAAACGACTTTAACTTGTTTAAATGTCATTGGGAAGGGATCCAGTTAAGGGAGTATATTCATAAATCTTAGTTGTATATTATTGTGCATAAGACATTCACATGTCCATATGATACATTAATTGCTTTTTCTTTCATATGTTGCTGTTGTTTTAATTTTGATGTGTTAAAAACGATTCTTACTGGGCACAGTGGCTCACGCCTGTAATCCTAGCACTTTGAGAGGCAGAAATGAGAGGATTGCCTGAGCCCAGGGGTTCAAGACCAGCCTAGGCAACTTGGCAATGTCTTGTCTCTACAATAAATCAAAAAATTAGCCAGGTGTGGTGGCACGCGTGGTTCCAGCTACTTGGAAGACTGAGGCGAAAGGATCGCCTGAGTTCAACAGGTCGAGGCTGCGGTGGCCGTGAGCATGCCGCTACACTCCAGCCTGGGTGACAGAGTGAGACTCCAACTCAAAAACAAAAAACAAACAAAAAAAATCTTCTCAACATTAGGAAGAATCTAAGTGTGAAATTTGAAAAATACAAACAACACTCTAAACTGACATAGCAAATAAAGTAAGGCTTTAAGTTGAAATATAGAATAAAGCCTTTAAATTTGCAAATTCTGGGCCAATCATGGTGGCTCACACTTATAATCCCAGCACTTTGGCAGGCCAAGGTAGGAGTATTGCCTGAGTCCAGGAGTTCGAGACTAGCCTAGGCAATATAGCAAGACCTCGTCTCTACAAAAAAACCAAAAAAATCACCTCGGCATGGAGGTATATGCCTGTAGTCCCAGCTACTGGGAGGCTGTGGCAGAAGGACCTCATGAGCCCAGAAGGTTGAGTCTGCAGTGAGTTGTGATTGTGCCACTGCACTACAATCTGGGCAACAGAGTAAGATTCCAACTCATGGGGGAAAAAAGTTAGCAAATTCTGGAGCTTTGATTAGACATTTATTTGTAAGTGCTGTACATTACAAACGTTTTTGAGAAATATCGGGGCTCTGGCAGCTTACTGTTTGTTGGAAAGCTTTATGGTGATTCTTCAGGAGATCATCAGTCTCAAGCAAATCTAAAAATGGAGTTGTTGATTCTAGAAAAGTGTTTATATTTGGGATTGGCAGGAAAATTTCTTGAGAATTGAGTTTGAAACTTTGCTTTTTATCAAAGCCTGAGTTCCCTGAGATGATAAAGGTGATAATACCCATGTCACAAGATTATTGTAATAGCTAAGTGAACCAATACAATAAAGAACTGGCACACAACACCTGGCACCTAACATATGACCTGCTAAAATTCAGAGGAATTGGTGATACTTCCTTCTTTTTTTTAAGAGATGAGGTCTGGCCCGGCGCGGTGGCTCATGTCTATAATCCCAGGACTTTGGGAGGCCAAGGTGAGAGGATTGCCTGGGCCCATGAGTTCGAGACCAGCCTGGGCAACTTGGTGAGACCTTATCTCTACAATAAATCAAGAAAAATTAGACAGGCGTGATGGTGCATGCCTTTAATTCCAGCTACTTGGAAGACTGAGGCAGATGAATTGCCTGAGCCCAGCAGGCCAAGGCTGCGGTGGCCGTGAACGTGCCACTGCACTCCAGCTTGGGCAACAGTGAGACTCCAATTCAAAAAAAAAGAGATGAGGTCTTGCTATGTTGCCTAGGCCAGTCTCGAACTCCTGGGCTCAAGTGATCCTCCTACCTCAACCTCCCAAAGTAGAGGGAACTGAATGCTTGCCTATCCCTGTCTCCCCTATTAGTTGGACCTTTTTGCAAGTCTCCGACATGTCAACAGGGGTGAAGCAATGACTGGATGATTGAATTTAGAGCTTTGTCCTATACTTGTGAATCTCAGGGGAGACTGAAAACAGAACTGGGGAAAACAGTAAGATCATTCTTCATGGTAAAGAGCAAACTTGTGAAAATGCGTACTTAATCAGCAAGAACATGGAGTGTTTTATATAAATAGCTCAGAGCTGTGTTTAGTTCTTACCATTTTCACCAGACGTAGGGGGCCTGCCAGGAAAATACTTGACTTTCTTTCCAGCAAGGTTATCCTAGGAAAAATAGTTTTATGTTTGCTGATTCATTCCTGAAATCTTCCTATAAGAAGCCTGTTTCTGTTTACTGTTTTAGGTGGAAGTATTTTAGGTTGGTATTTTCTTTTTTTTTTGAGTTGGAGTCTCACTCTGTCGCCCAGACTGGAGTGCAGTGGCTGCTCTCGGCTACCGCAGCCTCGACCTCCTGGGCTCCGGCGATCCTTCCGCCTCAGCCTTCCGCGTAGCCGGAATTACAGGCATGCGCTACCACGCCCGGCTGATTTTTTCATTTATTGTAGAGATGAGGTCTCGCTGCCCAGGTGGGTCACAAACCCGCGGGCTCAGGCAATCCCCTCACCTCAGCCTCCCAAAGGTGTGGGATTACAGGCTGAGCCACCGAGCCCGGTTTAGCTTGGTATTTTCTTAGGCTATATAGCTTTCTGGGGAAAACAACCTTCTTGTGCTAGGACATAAAATTATTATTATTATTATTTTTAGTTGAAGTCTCACTCCGTCACCCAGGCTAGAGTGCAGTAGAACACTTACGGCCACCCCAGCGTTGACCTGCTGGACTCCAGCAGTCCTTCTGCCTCAGCCTTCCAAAAGTAGTCAGAACTACAGGCGTGCCCTTCCACACCCAGCTAATTTTTTAAAAAATTTATTGTAGAGATGAGGTCTTGCCAAGTTGCCTGGGCTGGTCTCGAACCCATGGGCTCAGGCAGTCCTCTCACCTCGGCCTCCCAAAG
>NW_007247657.1:13736-26729 GCF_000164805.1 Carlito syrichta
ACTCTGTCGCCCAGACTGGAGTGCAGTGGCCACTCCCGGCCACCTCAGCCTCGACCTGCTGGGCTCCGGCGATCCTTGCGCCTCAGCCTTCCGAGTAGCCGGAATTACAGGCGTGCACTATCACACCTAGCTAATTTTTTAATTTATTGTAGAGATGAGGTGGGTCTCGAACCCGCGGGCTCAGGCAATCCACTCACCTCAGCCTCCCAAAGGCGCGGGATTACAGGCTGAGCCACCGAGCCCGGCTTAGATATGAAATTCTTAAACTGTCCCATCAGTCCTAGGGAGTGGTCAGTGCATATTTGTTGTGCTGAATGTAGTCCTTTTTGCTGTTGACTAAACCAGGCCGACATTTGTTCAGACATTTATTTGGGTGTCATAATGTAAAAGGAACAAAACAAACAAGGACCCTGTTCTGTTGTACTTTGCTGTCTAATTTGGGAGGTGAACATTGTTCGAATACCTGTTCTCTGGGTCATGCTGACAATCTGAGAAGTCCTAAAGGAGAGAGTCCTGGCTCTGCAAGGGCAGTGAACAAAGGGGTGAGGGAAGACTTACTTCCCTGAGGAAGTCTTGAGATCTGAATGATGAGTAAGAATGAAATAGGTTGGGATGGGAGGTATTTCAGCAGCTGTAATAGCCTGAGCAAGGGCCCTGGGGCAGAGAAGAGAACAACTGTTGAGGAAACTGAAAGAGGCCAGTGTCGCTGGAATATGGTAAGTGAGAGAAGAGAGTGTTTGGAGATGGCAGAGAGACAGGTGGACCAGAACTTTAACATGCAGGACCTGGAGGTCATGGTGAGGAGTTTGACCTTTTAGGTCAAGAGCGTTGGGATAACACTGAAGATTTTTTTTTTGTAGTTTGTTTTTGGGGAAGTTTTTTGAGTTGGAGTCTCACTCTGTCACTCAGGCTAGAGTGCAGTGTCATGCTCATGGTCACTGCAGCCTCGACCTCCAGGGTTCAGGTGATCCTTCCACCTCAGCCTTCCAAGTAGCTGGAACTACAGGCATATGCCACCATGCCCGGCTTACTTTTTGATTTATTGTAGAGACAAGGACTTGCCATGTTACTCAGGCTAGTCTTGAACCCCTGAGCTCAGGCAGTCTTCTTGCTTCCACCTCCCAGAGTGCTGAGCTTACAGGCATGAGCCACTGCTCCCAGCTGACACTGAAGAGTTTTAAACAGGGAAAGCCGGGCTCGGTGGCTCAGCCTGTAATCCCACACCTTTGGGAGGCTGAGGTGAGTGGATTGCCTGAGCCCGTGGGTTCGAGACCCGCCTGGGCAGCGAGACCTCATCTCTACAATAAATCAAAAAATCAGCCGGGTGTGGTAGCGCATGCCTGTAATTCCGGCTACTTGGAAGGCTGAGGCAGAAGGATCACTGGAGCCCAGCAGGTTGAGACTGCAGTGGCCGGGAGCGGCCACTGCACTCCAGTCTGGGCGACAGAGTGAGACTCCAACTCAAAAAAAAAAAAAAAAAACCAGGGAAGAGGATGATGGTACAACCAGGTGTGTATTTTGGAGAGATCACTTGGGCCACTATGTTCAAAATGCCTTAGAGGAAGACCAGAGGGATTGCTGAGGGACCAATGAAGAGGCAGTGTCTTAGTCCATGTTTTGCTCCTGTGACAGAGGCCACAGATGGGGTAATTTATAAAGAACAGAAGTTTTTTGTCTCACTGTTCTGGAGGCTCAGAAGTCCAAGAGCATGGCACCAGCATCTGGCCAGGGTCATTCCATGGTAGAAGAGGAGAGCGAGAGAGAAGAAATGGGGGCTGAACCCATCCTTTTTTCAGGATCCCACTTCTTCCACAGTGGAGTTAGTCCATTCATGAGAGCTAATTGCCTCTTAAAGGTTCCACCTCTTAATTTCATCACAATGGCAATTAATTTGCAAGAGTTTTGGCAGGGACATGCAAACCACAGCAGGCTGGCAGTTACCATCTTCCAGGTGAGGGATATTGGTGGCCTGGACTAGAGTGGTGACGGTAGAAATATAGAACAAAGTGAGTGGATTCCTGACCTGGTTAGGAGGTGAAGCCAGCGAAACCTGGTGATGGAGTGGGTAAGAGCGTGAGAAAGTGAGGATTGAGACGCCTGACTCTGATTTCTGACTTACCCAACTGGATGGTTCATGGTGCCATTTTTTAAGATGGGAATGTGGGAAGAGGACCACATGGAGGGGTGGGGGAGGAAGTTGATCCGAGTTGGGACTTGAATGTGTGGAGTGTGGTCTGCCTTTGAACATCCAGTCGGACACATGGATGTCAATTCCGAGGCTAGGAATTGAAGGCCTAGTGAGATACTGTACAGGAAGGGAGGGGCAGGGGGCCTGGGCCTGAGGACCCCCAGCCTTCCATGACTGGCAGAGGAGGCTGGGTCTGCAGAGGACATAGAGCGGAGGTGAACAAGAAGCAGAGGGATATAGGGGAGTGTGTGGTTCTGAAGCCAGAAGTGGAGAAAATTTCAAGGAGGGTGAGGTCAGCAAGGTCAAATGCTGCAGGGAGGTCAAGTCAGATGAAGACTGGAAAAATGCCCATCAGATTTAGAGACGTGGGTCATTGGTAGCCTTAGCTCAGCTGTTTTGGTGGCGTGATGGAGGTGAAAGCCAGACTGGCGTGGGTTGAGGCATGAGTGGGAGGTGAGGAAACAGACGGTGAGCATAGACAGCTCTTTCCTGAAGGTTGCCTGGGACGTGAAGTGGGGAGGAAGAGATGTGGATCATGGAAGGGTTTTTTTTTGTTTTTCTTTTTTTTAAAGGTAGAAGGGACTTGAACTCGTTTAAATGTCATTGGGAAGGGAGCCAGTTTAAGGCAAGGTAAAGTAATGCAGGAAACAGGACAGTTTTTCATTTTTTAAACTAATATTGAATGCCTGCTACTATGTCTGTGCTGATGAATTCTAGATGCTTGGGAAACCAGTAGCGAACAGATAGGCAAAGTCTCTGTTGTCATAGAGTTTATGTTCTGGGGAAGACAGATCATAAATGAACTGATACATAAGATGTCAAGGATGATACATACTATGAAGAAAGATTATAAAAATGAATGAGAGTAAAGTGAAAAAGCAGATTTGATACAAGATGACAAGGAGCGGTGGCAGTGCCAGTTCCAGGTGGTGAGAGAAGGCCTCTCAGGCAGGAGACCTCCTCCTAGCACCTGAAGAAAGTGAGGGAGTGAGCCCAGGATATCTGGGAGGGGGGAGCACCTTCCAGGCAGCAGGAATAGGCAATACAAAATCCTAGAAGCACAGACGGTTTGGTGTATTTGAGCAACAGGTTGGCCAGGGGCAAGGTGTTGGGAGGTAAGAGCGGAGAGATAACTGGGGCCAGATCATCTGGAGGTTTGGAGGCCAAGGTCAAGGGTTTTTTTTGTTTTTTGGTTTTTTTTGAGTTGGAGTCTCACTCTGTTGCCTAGGCTAGAGGGCAGTGGCAAGCTCATGGCCAAAGCAGCCTGGACCTGCTGGGCTCAGGCAATCCTTCCTCTTTGACTTTCCAAATAGCTGGAACGACAGGCAGGCACCACCACACCCAGCTAATTTTTTGATTTATTGCAGAGATGAGGTCTTGCCAAGTTGCTCAGGCAGTCCTTTTACCTCCGCCTTCCAAAGTGCTGGGATTACTGCACCTAGCTATTATTAAGTTTTTAAATTTTACACGGAGTGAGATGGAAAACCCCTGAAGTGTTTTGAGTAGAAGGGTGATGTAATCTGAATTACATTTCAGGGAATCCATCCTGCTGCTGTGGAGAGAAACCTCGAGGTGGAAAGGAGGGAGGGTAAGAGCAGTGAGACTGGTAAGATGGTGGGAGGTGGCAGTTACTTGGCCTAGGATGACGATGGTCTAGCATGGTAAAACGTGATCAGATTCCAGATATGGACAGTGTGAAGTCCCTAAGGAGGGTAGGGGAAGGAAGGTTGGACACGCACTCCCTCTTAGCAGAAGACAGCAGGTGGGGGTGAGAAGTAGGTCAGGTTGTTGGTTTGCTGATGGGAAGTTGAGGAAGACTCCTTGTGGCTGCTTCTAATTTCTGAGTGAGGTGGAAGGCCGCTCTATCAGTTGTGAGTAAAAGGACAGCAACTGATGGTGATGACCAAGAGGGGAGGGTGGGACTGTGTGAGGAGAGCCGAGATGGGGAGTGGCCCTCCTGGAGCCAGAGAGGGTGAGATTGCCTGCAGCAGGTAGGGCTCCATGTGCAGTGGTTAGTTATGGTGCTACAGACCTCCCAACCTGCCCTGTGGTCAGAGGTCTGTTTAGGTGGAGACAGGTCAGGGGATGGCAGTGCAATCTGTGGTTGGGATTTTGACAGAAGTCAAGACTAAAGGTTGGAGATAGTGAAGGCTGGTGATTGCCTGCCGTTCTGATGGTCCTGCTGGGCTCTACCTCGGAAAGTGAGGAAAGGAAAGCTGGCGGGTTGGCTGTGGCCAGGTCTGACTGGCCAAAGAAAGGTCCTGCTGGGAGCAGTTGGGTAGGTCAGCTGGGAGGAGAGGTTGTGGGCAGAGAAGAGTAAGGAACCGGGCGTGCCACTGCTCCAAATGGGGACCAGACCATGTGACCAGCTGCAGGAGGCTAGCCTGGAGTGGAGTAGGTGACTGGGAGCTGAAGCGTTGGTCTGCACAGAGGGGGCAGGTAGATAGATGTCTTAGTAGAGGCAAAGCCTTGAAGGACTGCTGTGGGTCGAGGGCATCAGTCCTGTTGGGAGTGTTGACTTTGAGGGTGGTGGTGGTCAGTGTTAGACTCGCCCTGAGAGTGAGCATGTAAGCCGGGACAGAGGTACTGATGAACAGGTGTGTGACCCGAGAGGCCACACTCAGAAAGGATTTCCCACTGCAGCCGCCCCACCCTGCTCCAGTCTGCTCATTTATTGCTGCTTGTTGCCACGCTGGCAGTGGGAAAGCCGCGCATGTTACAGGAACAATGAAATGGAGCAGGTGTGTCCCAACTGCCCCTCCTCTGCACCGCCACCCTCCTGCTTCCGTCGGGAGTGGCAATGGCTTGGGAATGCATGGAGCCTGGCTGCACAGCAGCCCTTCCTGGCTATGACCAGGCCGTGCCCAGCCTCTTTGGGCCCACATTCCTCACCTGTAAATGGTTATGGGTGATTAGAGTGTTCTTGCCTCTCTGGGTTGTGGTGAGGACTGAATGAACACCTGCCACTAGTAAGCCATCTGTGAATGTCAGCTGTTGCCGTTATTACTTGGGTTCCATTCATTTTCCTGTGGTTTTGCTTGATCCAACTGATGGCACCAGGGAGTTTGCTTTAATACTGACTCCTGTTTTATTGATTTGTTTTCTTTCTTTCATTTTTTAAAATGCTGACTCCTATTTTAAAATAATAGCAAGAGAACTGACATTGATTGACCACCTGTCATGTGCCAGTCACTGCCTTAGTCACTAATCTGACAAGACCTCTCTTGTTGGGGTGTCAGGGGATGTCCAGGTACCTAGTTATGGTCTCGAGCATATGGGGCTGCTTTTTATCATCATTAATTGTTAGATTAGGAAATCAAGGTTCAGGGAAGTTCAGTAACCCACCTGGTGTCATTCAGCTGATGGATGTCCATGCCAGGACTCGAACCCAGCACTGACTGTATCTCACACCTGTTTCTTTTCTTTCTACCACATGAGGCCGTGCCTTGCTATCTGTGAGGCCCTCTGCTGCATACTTTTTCCCTTGTCCTTTTTCTTCCTTTTTAAATGAAAAAAAAATTGTATTATTCAAATAGATCAAGAACCCAACTCTTAGGTGGAGCCATGTGAAACTACTACAGTGTAAACATTTTCGGCCTATAAAAAAGGTGCTGGCGTGCTTCAGACTGATCCTTTTCTCCCACTGCACAGCTTCTACCCTGGTCAAACCCCCACTGGTTGCCTTCCTGGACTATTAGCAGTAGCCTCCTGACTGGTGTCCCTGCTTCTGTCCTGGCTGCTCTCCTCTTTATCCTCAAAACGGCAGCCAAAGTGATCTGTCCAAAGGAAGGTTGGATCAGACCACCCTCTCCGGGCTCTTCCTCGGGCCTTTTCTGTCCCTTAAAAAGGGGCTGGATCTGGGCCTCTACTGTGCCTGATGGAGGAGACTTCTCAAGATTTTCTTTTTTCTTAAACAAAGAGTATCTTAGAAAGTGCAATTATTTCTAATTCTTGTGGGAATTCTTAGGGGTAAATTTAGAAAACTAAAGAAAATCCATGAACCTGTGACCGCAGATTCTCGGACTTCCTCAGTTGCTCTCTTGCCTGCTCATGGTGGAGAGCTGTGCTCTTCTGCTGCTGTGCTCTGTGCTGCTGCTGCTGCTAGTCATGCCAGCCTGTCTCATTTTCATTTGAAAACTGGATGTACCCTTGCTGTGGTCATGCCATAGCAGACCAGAAAAGGAACTTGGGAGATTCCAGAGCCAAGGTTGTAGACTAGCCTTCCCAGCTGGACGGGGCATATGGGGTAGTAAAAACACCAGTGTTTTGAATCCGCAGCATTCATGGTTTGTATCAGTGATAGCAAAATCACACATTTATATTGTTCTGCATTGATAGTTTGCAGAGTAATTCCATATGCCTGTTTGAGAATCAAGGCACCCAAGAGGTTTTGAACATGGGCTCTGGAGCCTGATTTTCTGGGTTCAAGTCCCAGCTCTACCACTTACTATCTTGTCACCTCTTGGGGTCTCATTTCTTCATCTGTAAACTTTTTAGTGGAGTTTGACCTTGAGCTCCAGTTCTCTGGCTCCTGGTTGCTGTTTGCTCTTTGACTGAGCAACACCTAACTTGTAGAAAACTTGATTCTTTATCCTCATAGTGCTGGTCATAGTCCTTAAAAGCCACGTTTATCCCCTGCAGTTACTGTTCTGTTCTTGGCATTTCTCTGTCCCTTAAAGCAAGGGCTGCAAACTGGTAGCCTCAGGCCAAGGCAGCCTGCACACCATTCTTATTGGAGTCATTGTTTTTTAAATTTATTTTGTGTGTGTGTGTGTGTGTGTGTGTGTATACATATGTATACACACACACACATATATGTACATATTGGTACACTTAATAATATAATCAAGTCAGGCTAAAGTGCAGTGGCATACTCATATATATATATATGTATATATATATGTATATATATATATATGGCTGTACATATTGGTACATATATTAATATAATCAAGTCAGGGTAACTGAGATACCCTTTACCTTAGAGCTATATCTTTTCTTTACACTAGGAACATCTGAATTGTTCTCTTCCAACTGTTTTGGAATGTTCAGACAATGTCAACTGTGGTTATCCTACTGATTTATCAAACACCAGGTCTTATTTCTTCTGACATAATATTTAAAAAAATAATTGAAGTTGTTTTGAACTGGAATGAAAACATGAAACCTGGATTTGTTTTGTTTTGTTTTTGAGTTGGAGTCTCACTCTGTCGCCCAGGCTGGATGGAGTACAGTTGCACACTCACAGCCTACGCAGCATCGACTTGCTAGGCTCTGGCAATCCTTCCACCTCAGCCTTCCAAGTAGCTGGAACTACTGGCACACACTACCATGCTAATTTATTTATTTATTTATTGTAGAGACTAGGTCTCGCCAAGTTGCCAGTTGCCCAGGCTGGTCTCGAACCTGCAGGCTCAGGCAATCCACTCACCTCGGCCTCCCAAAGTACTGGGATTACAGGCTGAGCCCCAAGCAAAAACTGGTTTTTGACCTCTGGAAAAATCAGAACAACTAGCACCTCTGGCCTCAGGGTCTCTAGTGATCCAGTCAGCTGGGACTGAGGAGCTGCTGCACCCCTTCCCTGTGGGTGGAGAGGGTGTCCTTCCTGTCCACAGTATCTTACACCTGCCATGTTTTTGGCATTTCCTGCTTGTCTTAGCGACCTTTTTTTTTTTTTTTTTGAGTTGGAGTCTCACTCTGTCGCCCAGACTGGAGTGCAGTGGCCGCTCCTGGCCACCGCAGCCTTGACCTGCTGGGCTCTGGCGATCCTTCTGCCTCAGTCTTCCACATAGCTGGAACTACAAGTGCACGCTACCACGCCCGGCTAATTTTTTGATTTACTGTAGAGATGAGGTCTCGCCAAGTTGCCCAGGCAGGTCTCGAACCCGCGGGTTCAGGCAATCCACTCACCGCAGCCTCCCAAAGTGTGGAATTACAGGTTGAGCCACCAAGCCCAGCTAGACCCTGTTTCTTAAAAGAGAAAAGGATTTGCTATTTAAGAAAAAGTATATATGCTTTTCATAGAAAAAAAGAAAAAAAGTTATCACTACTTAGACAATTTCCAATATTTTCTTTTTTTTTTTGAGTTGGAGTCTCACTCAGGGAGAGTGAGCAGCTTCCACCTGCTGGGCTCTGGCCATTCTTCCTCCTCAGCCTTCCAACTAGCCGGAACTACAGGCACACGCTACCACGCCTAAATTTTTGATTTATTGTAGAGATGAGGTCTCACCATGTTGCCCAGGCTGGTCTCCAACCTGTGGGCTCAGACAGTCCTCTTGCCTCGGCCTCCCAAAATGCTGGGATTACAGACTTGAACCACCACACATAGCCCAATTTCTAATATTTTATTTGTTTCAATACTTTGTTTTATTTGTTTTCAGTCCTTTATGTATGTTTTTACACAGTTGAAATCTTGTATTACCATGGCATTATGTTAGCTATCACTAACATATGTTCTGCAGAGTAGGGAAGTAGTTAGAACATGAATTGCAGAACCAAAGATCCTGGATTCAAATTCTGACTCTCCAGTTCATGGCATGTGACAGTTGGCAAGTTACCTAACCTTTCTTTGCCCTGGTTTCCTCATCAAAATCATTGGTTCTCTGGGATATTTTTGCTTAGGGGATACTTGGCAATGTCTATTTTGGTTTTTTTCCCTTTCTTTTTTTTGAGTCGGAATCTCACTCTGTTGCCCAGGCTGGAGTGCAGTAACACATTCACAGCCACCACAGCCTGAACCTGCTGGGCTCAGACTATCCTTCTGCCTCTGCCTTCCAAGCAGCTGGAACTACAGGCGTGTACCACCATGCCCAGCTAATTTTTTGATTTATTGTAGAGACAGGGTCTCGCCATGTTGCTCAGGCTAGTCTCCAACCTGTGAGCTCAGGTAATACTCTAACCTCCGCCTCCCAAAGTGCTGGGATTACAGGCTTGAGCCATTGTACCTGGCTTGTTTCTGGTTTTCAAGACCATGGGGGAGGGGGATATTCCTGGCATCCAGTGGGTAAAAGCCAAGGTTGCTGCTAACATCCTGTAGTGTACAGGATAGGACATAATAAAGAATGATCCATCCCCAAATATCAGTAGTATTGAGGCTGAGAACCCATGCTGTAAATAAGATGGAGATAGTAATAGTAGGTGCCTTATAGAATTGTTGTGAGGGTTAAATGATTTAAGCCATGTATTTACAGTAATGCCTAGCACCATAGTCACTCCATGTGCTAGCTATTATTAGTGTTGTTATAATTCTTTCATGTCATATCAGCATTTTTGTATTTAAACTTCTCGTTAACATTCTTTTCAGTGACTTCCAATATCTTTTAGTAGAGTCTTCTTCTACATAAATGTTATATACTCCTAACATGCTTTTTCTTCTTCCTTACCAGATGAAATTAAAGCAGAAATAGAAAAACAGAGGTAAGCCATAGCACTTTCTCCTTGCTGACATACAGCCTGAAAGGAGTAGGTAGTGGCCATGAGGAACCCCTTTCTCTGCATGTTTCCTCCCGTTTCTTTTTTCCTTTTTTTTTTTGAGTTGGAGTCTCACTCTGTTGCCTAGGTTGGAGTGCAGTGGCACATTCATGGCCACCCCAACATCGACCTGCTGGGCTCTGGGGATCCTTCTGCCTCCGCAGTAATCAGTGCTACAGGCGCACACTACCACTCCCGGCTAATTTTTTGATTTATTGTAGAGACGAGGTTTTGCCAAGTTGCCCAGGCTTGTCTTGAACCCTCAGGTTCAGGCAGTCCATTCGCCTTGGCCTCCCAAAGTGCTGCAACACCAAGCCCGGCCTGTTTCCTCCTATTTCTAATCCCCAGGAGTAGCACATGCTCTCCTAACACAATGCTGGGCACATGACACAACTCTGAGTGTGTTTGAACTGATGTTGGAGTGTACCTTTTCAGCAGGAGGGCACAAGAGAGGCAGAGCCCTTGTCTCTTGTCTGGCATGCTTCCTTAGGTGTGGACAGCTTGCTCCATGAGTGACTACTGACCTTCAGAGTAAGGAAGCTAGTCAGTCACACCTAGGGCTACAGCTCTGACATGGCTGCTGCCAGGATCTGTCCAGGATGTTGTTAATTATGCATACTCATCGGAAAGTTTGCTCTCTATGTGTAGTTTTTTTTCTAAAACATGTATTCAACCTGTTTTTTTTTTTAATGTGGAGATGAGGTCTCTCCAAGTTGCCCAGGCTGGTCTCAAACACCTGGGCTCAGGCAGTCCTCTCACCTTGGCCTCCCAAACTGCTGGGATTACAGATTTGAGCCACTGTGCCTGACTGTGTTCAACTTTTAATATCTAACCCCAAGATATAATGTACAGATACTTTAACTGGCTGGAAATAGAATGGGAGGGAAGAGTAAGATGTTGGAGAAGCAAGCTTTTTATTAATTTCCCCTCTTGGCCTCTCCTGCTTTTTTTCCTAGACTTGGCGCTGCTGCACCGCCAAAGGCAAACTTCATTGAAGCCGACAAGTATTTTCTTCCATTCGAGCTTGCTTGCCAGTCCAAGTCCCCACGGGTGGTCAGCACGTCCCTTGACTGCTTGCAGGTACTATGTTTAAACTAGATGGTACAAAGGGTTCTCTCCAGGCGGTCCACCCAGGGAGCTGTGCTAATGACTGCCCTGGTACTCAGAATGCCCTTGGAGGTGATGGAGAAAGGAGCACTTCAACTTACTTTTTTCAGAGGTCTCCTGGGGGAGAGAAAGAAGAGTATGAGCTCCTTAGCTATAACAAGAATTTGTTTCCTTAGAAATATTTTATTTGTTGATTTCTCTTATGTTATATATTTTTAAATGAAACCTCCAGCATTAATTGGAGTATATGATACATATGGGCACATAAAACATTTTTATGCAGTTTCTTTCTTGATGGCATTAAAATTCATAAAATCAAATGGAGAAATAGATACAATCAAATCTTGTGATTTTTAGTTGTTATGTTCTATAGTCACTGAGAACACTGAATTAGCAAACACTGAACCTTTGCTCCAAGAAGAAATACAGGATTAGGCTCCTGTGAGCCTCTAGTCTTGGTGTATTTCTGTTTAAAGACACTTTAACATATATTGTTGATGCATTAGCGTTGAACTCACAGCCAACAGCACTATAACACATTCCTGAACAAAGCTTATCTAACACATGTAATATCTTTGTTTGTGAGTCTTACTCTTAGGAATACTAGAAAGCACTTTAAGCTAGGCAGGGTAGCTCGTGCCCACAATCCCAGCTACTCAGGAGGTGGAAGCAGGAGTATCACTTGAACCCAGGGGTTCAAGACCAGCCTGACAACAGTGAGATCCCACCTCTAAAAAAATAATAAAAATAGACCGGGCTCACACTAGTAGTTCCAGCACTTTGGGAGACCAAGATGAGAGAATTGTTTGAGCTCAGGAGTTTGAGATCAGCCTAGGCAACACAGCAAGACCTTGTCTCTACAAAAAATTTAAAAAATTAGCCAGGCATAGTGGCATGCACTTGTATAGTCCCAGCTTCTCAGGAGGCTGAAGTAGACAGATTATCTGAGCCCAGAAGGTCAAGTTTGCGGTGAGCCATGATTGTGCCACTACACTCCAGCCTCGGTGACAGAGTGAGATTCTGACTCCAAAGGAATAAATGCAAATTAAAATTAGTAAAAATAAATTATGTTTTATGCAGGAGTAGAGAAGTTAAAGTGACTTACCTGGTAATATATAGAGAGACAGAAACAAGACAAGTTGAGTTTCTTAATTCCTGTTCCAGTATTTCCTCAAATAACATTTATTGTTGACTTCAGTGGGCAACTGCATCAATAAAAAAAGTTTAGTACATTTTATAAATATAGGGGCCGGGCACAGTGGCTCAAGCCTGTAATCCCAGCCCTTTGGGTGGCTGAGGTGAGAGGATTGCCTGAGCCCACGGGTTCGAGAACAGCCTGGGCAACTTGGCGAGATCTCATCTCTACAATAAATAAAAAAATTAGCCAGGCATGGTAGCACACACCTGTAGTTCCAGCAACTTGTAAGGCTAAAGCGGAAGGATTGCCTGAGCAAGCAGGTCGATGCTGGGGTGGCCGTGAGTGTGCCACTATACTCCAGCCTGGACGACACCATGAAAGCCCAACTAAAAAAAAAAAAAAAAATATATATATATATATATATATATATTTATGATCCACAATTTACCAGTGCTTTTTAGAACAGGAATGGTGAATAGATTCTATATTATAGTTGCTTAGGGAACTGTGTGGAAAAGGTATCTAGCCAGACATGGTGGCTCATGTCTGTAATGCCAGCACTTTGAGAGGCAGAGGCAAGAGGATTGCCTGAGCCCAGGGGTTCAAGACCAGCCTGGGAAACTTGATGAGACCTTGTCTCTACAATAAATACAAATAAATTAGCTGACTATGATGGTGCAAGCCTGTGGTTCCAGGTACTTGGAAGACTGAAGCAGAAGGATCACCTGAGCCTGGCAGGTTGACGCTGCAGTGACCGTGGTTTTGCTACTGCATTCCAGCCTGGGCAACAGAGTGAGACTCCTACTCAAAAAAAAGAAAAAAGAAGCCGGGCTCGGTGGCTCAGCCTGTAATCCCGCGCCTTTGGAAGGCTGAGGTGAGTGGATTGCCTGAGCCTGCGGATTCGAGACCCGCCTGGGCAGCAAGATCTCATTTCTACAATAAATCAAAAAATCAGTCGGGCGTGGTAGCGCATGCCTGTAATTCCGGCTACTCGGAAGGCTGAGGCGGAAGGATCGCTGGAGTCCAGCAGGTCGAGGCTGCGGTAGCCGGGAGCGGCCACTGCACTCCAGTCTGGGTAACAGAGTGAGAG
>NW_007247658.1:0-4588 GCF_000164805.1 Carlito syrichta
GCTGGAGCTGTGGAAACTACCCTTCCAGTGTCTCCCTGCAGCAATGTCCTTCGTATAAATCTGGAAGTGTGAGATTTGGGAGGAGGTGACACAGGGGTCCTCAGAATTCCCCTTCACCTCTTTTTCTGCTAGGAAACAAAGTTCTGGCAATGTTAGGGTTTTCTGTCCCATTCTCCAGTATCCCTTCTCCATCCTAGCAGGTTAGAGGCTATGACATCACTCCTGACTTCCTACCCTCCTGGTCACAGCTATGGGAGTGTCCGGAAATCACTGTGCTCGTGGAGGTCTTGGAGGCAGCAGCTGTCCTGAGGAGTCAGTTCTGTTGTGTCCTGGGTGGGAGTCATGCTGGGAACTTTTGGTTAATGTTTAATTCCCTGTAGTAAATCCCTTCCTGCCTAAAATAGCACTTCATTTCTTCCCTGACCCCTCGCTGATACACTCTGCCTATCCTGTAGTACAAACAGCAAGACTGTCTCAGAGAGGATTCTGCTGGCAGAGAGTATCGGTTTCAGAAAAAACACCTGTACATAGATATAATATGTACATATAAACTATGTATCTATAATATATACATGTAGAGATATTAGTGGAAGAAGTGTCAAGATACAGTTTGAAAGCATCCAGGGCCCTCTGAAGATGTATTCTAGAGCTCAGCTGGTCCCTGCCTGTTAGTTTCTCTGCAGAGGGGGAAGTCCTGAACCCCTCACCTTACGCCAACCGAGATCCCTCCCAACAGACTACACTATCGCTTCCAGATATGTCCACACGCATAACACGCATGTACATTTGCACACTCCCTGCACTATTTCAGTAGAATCCTGCTGTGCATTCTTTTTCTTTGAATTGCTTTATTCCTCCTCAGTAATACATTGTGGATGCCTGTTGGATTTAGTAGACCTAGGTGTGGCTATCTCATTCTGTTATTGGTTGAATCTAAACTAAAGCCTGTCTTATGGATGCATCATATTTCGTAATCCCCATACTGGTGGGTATTTATGTTGTGACCCATTTTCCCCTCTCAAAAACCATTCATTTCAGCCGGGCGCAGGGGCTCAAGTCTGTGATCCCAGACTTTGGGAGGCCGAGGTGAGGGGATTGCCTGAGTCCATGGGTAAGAGAACAACCTGGGCAACTTGGCGAGACCTCAGGTTGAGGTAGAAGGATCACCTGAGCCCAGCAGGTAGATGCTGGGGTAGCCATGAGCATGCCACTGCACCTGGGTGATGGAGTGAAATTTCAACTAAAAAAAAAAAAAAAAACACTCATTTCTGTTCTTCTTTGTACACAGGTGTGTGCATTTGCTTAAGTATTTCTGTTGAACAGAAGTTCAAAGGAAAGAACTCTAACAACTTCTGTTTTAGCATTGTCTCAGATATTCTAGGCTTACAGTATTTTCTAACAACGACAAATTAATCTGTCTTCCCAACTCAACATTAAAAAAAGCCACAACTCTTTTCTCATCTTACTGCATTCACTTCCAAAATAATGCCAAATATCTTTGATGGAAGTGGACATCCTTGTTGCCTTGTTCCTGATTCTAAGGGGAATGACATTCATATTTTACTTATTCCTACTCCAACATTATAAAGCTGAGTCATGCTTACTGAACTGCAAATAGGAATTGAAGATTAGAACCATACATCTTTTGGATTAGAAGATCATGTGGCTCACTCCCCCCCACCCACCCACACAAACACACACACACATTTTTTCAGTGTTGTAGATCAGGTCTCCACATTCAAACTTCGATCGTTGGCAATGGAAGATCTGCCTTGCCAGCTCTTTCCTAAGTGACCTCAGCCAAGTCACCTATCATTTAGGTGCCTAAATCTCTCCTCAGCTAAACGGTACCAGTGAAATCCTCCCCAGAGGGCGACTAAGGACCCGCTGCGTTGACATGAGCATACTCTAAGTCAGGAGCGGGAAGAACAGGCCACACAGGGTGGTTCCAGCTGTGCTGTGAGTGCAGGAGCAGGACAGAGCCCCTCCCTGGTGACGCGGGCTCGCCCAAGGCCACTGCAAGCCCTCACCTTCCAGACTGTGCTCCATCACACCAGCCCGGTAGCCAAAGGCCGCTACGGTGCCTTCTATCAACGTCACGATCTCTGTCCCCATCATCTTAATTATTGTCCTCTATCTGTGCGTGTGTGAGAGAGAGACTTTGTGCTTAACCCTCTCCAGCTCTATGGGGCGTGATGAGCACTATCTGGACAGCAGGCCAAAGAGCAAGGGATGCAGCCTGCTACACGGAATGGCATCTCAGAGCCCACACATCCGGGTACAGAAAAAGCCTCAGCACCAACAAGATAACCGCAAAACAGCTTGCCATTTAGATAGCAACAAAATTCCATTATAGCTCCCTCACAGACCTTGAATCACTTCCAACTCCCTTTGTGCTTGATTATAAAATAAACATGCTGAGCTACTTCGGGGCCACTTCTCCTCTCTCAGAGAAAAGTGTTCCACCTGGCCCCAGCTTTTCTTCATGTCTTTATGTCTGTGTCTTTCTTAATCTCTCCGCTCTCTCTCGGGACTCTTAAGGCAGCCAGGCGGGTCGGGACACATCTCTACCCGGCTGGAGATATCCCCCTCACCGTCGGCCACCCTGTCGGCATCTGGACCACCTTCCAAGCATCCTGTTGATCTGACTGCAGATCTTGGAAATTTCAACTACTCTTGAAACAGTTGGGGTTCTTTCTGACTATAAATGGTCAGACTAGAATACACGGCTGATGAAAAGCCAGTTTTTAAGATTAGGAACGAGGACACGATTCAGAGAAGGCTTCGTAGGCATGAGAGCAGAGAGAGCGAGGTTCAGAGCATCCCAGAACTTGGGTCCTGTCATTCATGAAGGGCAGTGCTGCAGGTGAGCAGGGAAGCGATGCTTCAACTCTGTGCTCCAGCGGCCTTGATGGAGGTGGTGGGACAGGGCACCTGTGACCCCATGATCAACAGGGGACAGAGATTACATGAGCTTCTGTGCTGTGGCCCTCCAAAGCTCCTGACCTTCCCCAGAAATCCTGCCTCATAGGAAACTCTAGACCCAGGTGAGTACTTGATTTTCACCTCAGGGTCCTCCATCACAGCAGTTTTCAAAACTAACGTGAACTAAGTCTACAAAAACACAGAATGCCAGCCCTATAATCGGAGCGAAGGTCTAGGAAGGAGCTGAAGAATTTCCATTCCCAGCAAATTCCCAGGTGAGGCTGGCGCTGCTGGACCAGAGACCACACATGCCAGCTACCACCCCACCCAATTTCCAGGAGTAGGTATTCAGGGACAGGTACAGACCCTCTCTGCCCACTTGGAGACACAGACGGAAGAACTCACCCCCTAGCGGGGTCTCTTACTCTAAAGACAAGCCAGCTCCCCTGTTATCAAGTTCCAGCTGCCCAGAAGTTAAAGGGTGGATGTTTATCTTCCTCCTTGTCTTCCATTAAGCAGCATCTATAAATCTCCTTCTCTTGTGAGGCCTCTACTTGGCTCCAGAAATGCCATTAACAGGCTCCTCCCCCCTCTGTGTGGCCTCAAGGGAAGTTGCACAGTCCCTGAATCTCATTTTCCCATCTTTGCAACATTGGACAACCATGCCCACCTAACACAGGACTGCTGAGAAGACTGAGAGGGAATAGTACAAGCAGAAGTCCTTTGTCAACTGTAAAGTGCCCTAGAAATATTGTTGTTACAGCTTCAGGACACATTTGCATCTTAGAGATGAACTGTGGTTTCTTTTTTCCCCCACTTCTGGTAATTTTTGTTTGTTTTAAGCCGTTTCTCACCCAGTCCTCAACAACGGGCTTTTACCTCTGAGCCCCAGTGTCACTGGTTCTGACTCACCTTCTAAGGGGGTATTTACACACAGGTCAAGTTGAGGGTCTAAAAAGAAAAAGAAAAACAACATGGAACATGGCATCAAACTCTTACAATGCTCAATCCAAAGTCGTGAGCGTCTCGATCTCAGCAGTCAAGAACATGAGGAGAAGCATGATGTATCATCATTACCAATGGGCTAAGCTTCTGCAGGCCTATCTTACCCCCTCCTCCTCTTTGCTTTTTCAACATTAGGCTCCATCCCAGATTCTCCTCAGTATTTGGGCGGATGCATGGAAAGAAAATGGAAATGTCCTTTGATGGAGCAGGAGGTAGAGAGACCACGGAAGATCTGGGCAAAGCTCTCTCTGCACTAGCTGCGTAGTTCAAGCTATCCTGCCATCTTTCTTCCCTACAGAATCCTAGACCGTGGCAGGCAATCATTATCCTTGCTATGTTGGAGGGAGAGAATCCAGTGCATGGAGTCAGAAAGATCTGGATTCAGCTTTCATTCTACCTTGGACCCATCATGTAAGTTTTCTAAGCCTCAGTTTTGACATCTGTAAAATGGAGATGCCGTTATTTACCTCACAGAGCGGTGCTGTTTTGAAGGCTAAGGTAGCACATGAGGTGTACAACGTGACATCAGGGAAATTCTCTTCCCCTCCCCCCCGGCATCATTTTTCCATGTCGATGGATCCTCACTTAAGAACGTGACCATAGCCGGGCTCGGTGGCTCAGCCTGTAATCCCACGCCTTTGGGAGGCTGAGGAGAGTG
>NW_007247658.1:4758-27398 GCF_000164805.1 Carlito syrichta
GGAAGGCTGAGGCGGAAGGATCGCCAGAGCCCAGTGGGTCAAGGCTGCGGTGGCCGGGAGTGGCCACTGCACTCCAGTCTGGGCGTGGTAGTGCGCGCCTGTAATTCCAGCTACTTGGAAGGCTGAGGCGAAAGGATCACCGGAGCCCAGCAGAAGAGGCTGTGGTGGCCGGTGGTGGCCATTGCACTCCAATCTGAGCAACAGAGTGAGAATCCAACTAAAAAAAACCAAGAAAATAAAAAAAGAACATGACCAGTGGCCCCACCCCCTCAACTACCTAGTGTAGCTGGAACGAGCTAACAACTAGCAAATTTAGCCAAAGGACCCAAGCATATGCAGCTTAGCCCCTTCTGTCACTCTTTTTTTTTTTTTGAGTTGGAGTCTCACTCTGTCGCCCAGACTGGAGTGCAGTGGCCGCTCCTGGCCACTGCAGCCTCAACCTGCTGGTCTCCGGCGATCCTTTCGCCTCAGCCTTCCAAGTAGCTGGAATTACAGGTGCACGCTACCACGCCCGGCTGATTTTTTGATTTATTGTAGAGATGAGGTCTCACTGCCCAGGTGGGTCTCGAACCCGCGGACTCAGGCAATCCACTCACCTCAGCCTCCCAAAGGCACAGGATTACAGGCTGAGCCACCGAGCCCAGCTTCTGTCACTCTTGAAGAGAATGGGGAGAGGGTCATGTAGATCTCGCCCATGAAAAAATGTGTTACCCCTTACCTTTGGTCATGGGGCAAGCAAGTCAAAAGACCTGTCCTCCTGACACGAGGGTGAGCTGGCCAGCCCATTCAGCTCCATATCATGCCCTCCAATGTCACCATATCAGAAGTAAAGGTGTGATTTTGGCCTCTTTCTGCCTACTCCTGCCTCTGCATTTTTTTTTGAGTTGGAGTCTCACTCTGTCGCCCAGACTGGAGTGCAGTGGCCGTTCCCAGCCACCACAGCCTCGACCTGCTGGGCTCTGGCGATCCTTCCGCCTCAGCCTTCCAAGTAGCTGGAACGACAGGCGCGCGCTACCACGCCCGGCTAATTTTTTGATTTATTGTAGAGATGTGGTCTCACCAGGTTGCCCAGGCGGGTCTCGAACCCACGGGCTCAGGCAATCCACTCACCTCAGCCTCCCAAGGTCCAGGATTACAGGCTGAGCCACCGAGCCCGGCTCATCTGCATCTTAATTGGCTCCAACTCTGGGGAAGAAGATTTTATCTGCTGCCTCCCTATGCTCCAGCAATAGTTATCTCAACCCTGACCTAAGTTATTTCCTCATCCTTCGATTTCCACGGCCTGGGGGGAATAAAGAACAGACAGGCACTCCCACCACTTACTGTATTGCTCTGCCAGTACAGGCACCAGCCCACACTTGCCCGCCACGTAGAGAAATCCTGCATCCAAGCTCATGGCATCAGCGTCTCCTTTCTGAAGTTAAGAAACAAATCAAAAGCACCACAGTGAGGCCACTCCTGTCCTTCTAACCTTCAGAGGTTTCTACCTCATCATCTTCATGTCATATGTCCTCATAATTAATCAATTCGTGGCACACCCAAGGCTTCTACCACGTAAACAGGGAGTTTAGAAAACAGGACGTGCTTTTGGCCTGTCGACCCTGAAACAAGTGCCCAGCCCAGGTCATGCTCCCTGGACATCTCTGTGTCCCCTCAGGAGACCCATGCTGGGTACCGGACATGCGCTCGCCCCACCTCCTTTGTGATTGTTATCACTCAACTCAGAGTTGGCCAGACTCAGGGATTGTGTTCAATCTCATTCTATGGAACACGCTTTCTTTCAGATGATGGAATTAAAATCTGTTCCCGTAATTTCACTAGCACTACTCAGCACCCTGGCACACCAAATATTTTTAATAAATGATTCATTTCTCTAAATAATCCATTACTAATTAGCATTTTATTTTATCAATTATTTTTTCTAACAACAGAGCAAAAAAATGTACACTTAAAGATAGAATTATTGAGATGAAAATGTACAGGTTGGGCTCAGTGGCTCAACCTGTAATCACAGCATTTGGGGAGGCCAAAGTGAGTAGACTGCCTGAGCCCATGGGTTTGAGTCCAGCCCGGGAAACTTGGCAAGATCTCGTCTTTACAATAAATCAGAAATTAGCTGGATGTGGTAGCGTGCGCCTATAGTTCCAGCTACTTGGAAGGCTGAGGCAGAAGTATTGCTGGAGCCCAGCAGATCGATACTAGGGTGGCCATGATTATGCCACGGCACTCTAGCCTGGGTGACAGAGTGAGACTCCAACTCAAAAAAGAGTCAAAATAAAAATAAATAAAAAACACGTACATACACAATCTTTGCTTTTGACCTGTTAACTGCCCTCACAGAAATCTAAAAACAGTAACTATAGCAGCAGAAAGTTACCATGCCCTTAGTATGTGCCAGTGATTAACACTTTACAGTGATTACCTCATGTACTCCTCACAAGCCTCAATAGGTACCAGAAGTTTAGAGTAGTAAACTGAAGCAGAGAGAGGTTAAATACTAAGTCCACCTAAGACTTAAACTTGGGCAGTTTAATCCCTTGGCTTCTGCTCATAACCGCCAAAGCCCACATCCTAAATACTAAACTACAGACATTGCCTCATCTATAAATTAGGTAAAAATTATACCTCATGGGCTTATCATGAAGATTAAATGAGTAATGCAAGTCAAGAGCTCATAAACATGCTTGGTATGTAGTTAACTCCAAACATATTAGTTATCATTAATATTAAAGAAATACTCGGAAATAATGACAGCTACATATACAAAGATTTGCAATCCCACATTGTCTATAAGAGTGAAGGATTTAAAAATAACTCAAATATAGACATTGAGAAATTGGTTAAATAAATTGAGGTGGAAATACTTGGTAGAATATTATGCAGCCATTAAAAATATTTTAAGTGAATATCTTACTACTTAAGAAAGCACACCATCTGTGCCCAAGAGTTTCAATAATAATAATAACAATAGCTAACGTTTATTGACTGCTTACTATCTGCCAGGCAAGGATATAAACACTTAAATGTATTCAGTTCTTAGACAAATTTAAGAGGCTATAAAACCATCAAGATCTTAGGCTGGTACCAGGAAAGTTTACAAAAATTGAGAAAAACCTATAGTCTCCTAAGTTAATCAGTTTTTCCATCTTTCATTTATAAATTTTTCTTAATCAAAAAATAGTATCTGCTCATAGAGAAATAGAAAGTTAATAACAACACAATGTAATCTCTCAAAAATCACGTGTGATTATCTCCAAGTGATGAAGTTATGAATGGTTTTATTCCTTTTACATTTTTCCACCAGCAGTTGATATTTTTATCATCAGAAAAAAATTAAACTAAAGGACTAAAAAGGTTGATCTGCTTTCAGAATCCACAGCGGCCCTCACCACACCCTGGAATGCCATCCCCCTTCCCAGGGGTCCTTGGCAGGACACCCTTCCGAGCTCCCAGACTCCAGAGCTGAGTCCAGGTCTTGTACTGGCTCTGTGTTTCTGCCTAACCCAGACTGGAGGGGCCTGTGGAGTGAATGGGGTAGGGGGATTGTGGTGATGGGAGGGTACAGCACACAACGGGGGCATCTAGGTCTTGGACTGGTTCTGTGTTTCTGCCTAACCCAGACTGGAGGGGCCCGTGGAGCGGGTGGGGTAGGGGGATTGTGTGTGGGGAGAGGTGCAGCCCATAACGGGGACATCTCAGCACGGAGGCTGATGAGGAGGCATCTGAGAAGGAGGTCTTCAGTGCTGGACTCGGCAGAAGAGTTGGGGTCTGAGCCCAGTGGTGAAAGCAGGGCCTTCCTACCGTGATGGCGGCGATGCAGTCCTCAGGGGTCTTCTCCGTGGTGCACTCCAAGGCGCCACCGCTCAGCACACTCCACTCATCACACTTGGCCTTCTCGTGGCGGCCCACGGTGCACCACTGCACCCTCTGGGAGTCTTCCACAACTAGGCCGGGAGGAGAAGATCAGTGATCCAAAGGAAGCCCCAGAGGGGTCTGGGGTCTCAGTGGCCCCAGCTGCAGCGTGGTTGCCCAATGGGGCTCTCACTGCCAGCAGCAGAGTTGGCCTGCCTCATTCCCACACCATCACTGCCTACTCACCCAGGATACACGGGGAACTGGGCGCTCAGAAAGAGCAGTGAAGGCAGAGCCCCTCCCCTGCCTCCTAACCCCACCCGCACAGGCGCCACCCCCAGGGAGGCCTCTCTGAGCGCCAGCCCAGCTCAGGACCCTCCGGGGTTTTCTTCCACAGGACTGGGCTTCCTGTCCAGGGGGCATGCCCCCGTTGGCCGTCTGTTCTGTGGTGGGTGGGCTTGCTTGCTCTCTCTCCACTCAGGGACTTGGCTCACCACGTATGCCCATGTCTAATATGGTGGCTGCCCTTCTGTAGATGCTTGATCACTGTTGCGTGACTCAACGGAGGGAAAAAATACAAGAAGAAAGGAATGAACCCTAGGGGTCCAGTGGAAGGCGGGAGCTGGACTAAGAACCTCTGGAATTCCAGTTCTGTTCCGGAGAGTAGCTGTGGCCATGTGCCCACTTCCTTTCAGGAGGAACTATTTTCCCTGCCAAACAGACCTGTGCTGGGTGGAATGACCCCAGTTAACACAAAGGAACTGGAACCATCATTCCTTCAAGTTGTCTATCATAGGAAGGTGAGGGACCCAAGAGACTCAAAAAAGCTATACTTACTGTAAAAGAAGCGTTCACTGTATTTTATATATCCCTGCCTCACGTTTGCTATATTTTATGAATTCTTAGTATTTTAAATCCTACCTCAGACCCTGTAGGACTAGGCATATTCCTTTGCCTGGTAGTGACCGTGATTGTAAAATTTTACAATGTTTTAAGCAGTATGTGTACTTAGAACTCTTGTTAAGCTCTGTTCGCCCCAATTGCCATGCTGACTTCTGCTGCTGCAATGGGATGTAAATGTTAAGCAAACAAGCCCCTCCTGAACATTCCTTTGTTTAGATCAGCAGACTTGGTGGCGCTAGCCACCCTCTCGGTGGGCTCCGCTGGGCTCTGCGTTGTTTCAAACCTGCCTGCTTGCTCAAGTTAATTTACACGCAGTGCTTATCTGACATTCCACTCTGCCCGTTTAACAGTTCCCCGTCAATCACAGGTAGCTGAGCTAGAGCCTGCGCAGACCAGAAAAAAACCTACCAATCCCAAGTGCCCCCGTACCCATTAGAAGAAATGACCCAATCATGTAAAAACAAGTTTAAAGTTCTTTCCCCTCCCTCTGTAATTGTGCATAAAACCTGCCTGCTATACTGAATCGAGGCTCTCGTCCCTGAAGTCGCTGCATCGGCTTCAAACGTGAGCCTAGACTTGAGCCTGAATAAAGACCCTCATGTGTTTGTATCAGAGCTGGCTCTTTGTGGTCTCTCGGATTTAAATATCGGGTTTAACAAAGGTACTTAAAACCACTTATAATCACATAATTTAGGCCTTTCTCTCAGCTCCAGAAAACCCCCTCATTAACCCCATGCAGAAAGGTGCTGGGAGGGTTGAGGGATGCAAGGAGGCCTGAGGCCCCATCGAGACCCTCTTCAGATGCAGGAAAGAACCAGAAGACCCCATGAGGAGCTCCGCAGGCCAGTGGAGTTGAGGTGAGGCTCACAGGCACTGGGAAAGCTTCAATTGACGGCCGTCACCCACCCTGCCACCTAGACTGGCCAGGAACTACATACCTCTCTTTAGATGCTGAAGAGCAGAAAAATACTCATATCCCAGGTATAGCTTGGTGTCCATCTTGGGGGGGACCCTTAAGAATCCCTGAGCAGCATCGGTGAACAGCAGATCTTCCCCATGAGGAGAGCCAAAGAGCTGGAATTCTGTTGATTTGTCTTTTCCAAAATGCTCCTGTTCAAAGGATTTAAAAAAAAACAGAGGAGGGAGGCTGGCACGAAGGCAAAGGTAAAGTAAACCCCAAGCCAGAGGAGAGTGTCAGCAGCAACACATGAGCCCTAAAAGTGAAAGCGGTGGCCAAGGCCCTCTGATGTCCCAGGCCCATGCTGCTCTCAATACCATCCAGGGAATTCTTCGTGCAAACCTCAGCCCGCCTGCCTGTGTGGCCTCAGGGAGATTGCCAGGAATGCCCCCAGATCTGTACCGAGGTTGCTGCGTGCCAGGCCCCTGCCCCTCTCTACCATGGGCTGTTGCCCTGTGTCCCCCATGGGGCTGTCAGTGAAGGTCATCTCTCTCAGCGGTCTCATCCCCCAAGTGCCTGTGGGGTCTTCATCCTGAAGTGGTTGGTGACCCAGAACTGTGGGCAGAGGTCAGGCCTCCCGGACCCCTCCTGACCCCACCCCAGGAATGCCACTGGAGAACGAGCTGTTGGACACCAGACAGGCCCTGACCCTTTCTGGCCTCCAAAAAGCAGGAGCTGACTGGCCCAGGGCACTTCCTGACACAGCTATGGTAGCAGCTGCCCACAGGCCACGTGAAATGTCTGGTTGTTGCTTTTGCAGCAACTCCCTCCCCAGCAGACCTCCACACGTCCTTGGGGGGCACAGATTACCTCCCAGGACCAGGAATCTTCCCAGACACACCGCAAAGCAGCCCCTCTGTGTTCCACAAAGGACACAGCCCACGTCCCCAGGGCAGTGAGAGTCCATCTGGTGAGAATCCACGCGTGAACTAGTGTCGCCTACCCTTCACGGTGAGCGTGTTGAGGGCAAGTCTTTGGCTAGTTCATCTCTGAATCCCACCCTGCGGAGCAGCGAGTGCTAACTGGGGAGTTGGGTGCAGGATCACATGCCTTGGGATGACGCAGAGCACTTCGTGGACGAAGAGAGGGCTTCTGTGCTCACAGAGGTGTTGGGGGCAGGATCGTATGCCGTGGGATGGCCAAGAGCACTCGTGGAGGAAGATGGGGCTTTCCCATTGTGTCCTGATGTGGCAGGATGCGGCATATGCTCAAATATATTTCTTGTATGATTGAGTGAATAAACACAGAAACCCATGTAGCTGATTCGGGATCAGCAGTTGGCCTCACCTGGGCTGCCACTAGCCCAGCGGCAAGAAGGAGGGGTTGATAGCAGTTAAAAGGTATTTCCTTTTGAAAGGCAAGTTGCAACTTTAAAGACCCGCCCTGCGCCAGGCAGCTTTTGTTTGGGAAAGGCCAAATGGCCCAAAGACTAGCCATGTAATGGATATGCAAAAAGAGTGGCTAATTCACAGACTTATCCAAAAACCCCCCTTCTGAAGTGGACGGTTTACAAGCCTGCAGTTCCTGGAAACCATTTGTTCTTTGGAAAATCTGATTTTGCTGAGTACAACCTTGTAAGATTCCAAAGGAAATATGTAATCACTCAACACGACTCCTTCCCTTACCTGAACAAGGGTATAAGACTCCAGGTCACCTGTTCTGGGGCGCTCGGTCTGGACGCATTAGTTCCACTGAGCCCGCTGTGCTAGCCAGCGTAATAAAGTGCCACTTCCTATAATAGTCTTGGTGTCACGGTCTCTCTATTTTTCCCGCTACACTGCAGGAGGAGCTTCTGCAGAGAGGCTTTAGCCCACCAGGTTGGTGATGCCAGGTGAGGGTTTTATGGCCTCTGATTCCAGAATATGGACAGACTGAGGGGCTTGTCAGTGACATGTGGCCCAGACTGAGGGGCTTGTCAGTGACATGTGGCCCAGCTCCCACTGTGACCTGATCACACAGAGGGCAGGGAGGAAAATCCCTCAATTCAAGCAGGAAGCCCTAAGCAGGAGAGGAGGACGCAGCGGGGATACCTGGGCCCGGCTGAGAAGCTCCCAGATCAAGTCCTCCTTGCCTCCCATGCTCCGGGCCATGACAGCGTGGGAAGGGACCCGGGCCAAGTGGCAGTCCTTGTATGCATCAACCGGCTTCCGGGTGTTGTCCGGGCAGAGCAGCTCATACTGGTCCCTGCTGGCCTTCTGTGTCAGGTGCTCTGGGGAGAGAAGGCCCGGGTGAGCCAACGCAGGAGATCTGTGAGCCATCTTTAGATAACCCCTGCTGCTCACTGGACCACAAAATGCGTGACCTGACGAGGACTGAGAATCTGTTCCACCCACATTTCATACAGAAAAGTACAGGAGGCCTCAGGAGTGAAATGGCAGGCTCACAGTCTCACTGCAGGTGGACATGGGCTGGAGGCATGCTGGGCAGGACCCTCCACTGCCCCACCTTCTGGCTCTTCCACGGAAACAGTAGCAGCAGATGCAGACTGTGCACTCAAGGCCCACCACAAACGTGCTGAAGTCTCTCCAGACCCTAGCTGGTGGAGGCCAATGGTATGAAGATCCCATTTTGCAGATGAAGAAACTGAGACCCAGAGACTTATGGTAACTTGTTAAAGTCTCAGCCAGTCTGGGGCTGATACATGACCATGCCAAAACAGCCTGGGTCCCCCACTAAAGGGGCCACATTCCCCGGGGGCACAGCCTGCTGGGCAAAGGTGATAGGAGGGTTGAGGGATGGGGGGAGGCCTAGTCAAGGCACTCTGCAGGTACAAGGAAGAACCAGGCGATCCTACAAGGAAAACAAGCTCTTTGGTTCCCGTGGTCTCGGGATTAGAGAGTGCTATGGATTCAACGAATTCATAGGTTGAAGTCCTAGTCCCGAGAACCTCAGAATGTGACCTTATTTGGAACTAGGCTCTTTGCCCATGTAATTAATTAAGATGAAGTCATCCTGGAATAGTCCAGTATGACCGGTGTCCTTATAAAAAGGGGAAATTTGGACATAGAAATGCATGCACACGGGGAGAAGAGCATGTGAATACAAAGGCAGAGACTGAGGTGATGTGTCTGTGCGCCAAAGAGTGCCGAAGACTGCCAGCCAACCATGGGAAGCTGGAAGAGGAGCCTGGAATGGACTTTCGCTTACAACCCTTGGAAGGAGTCGCCCCTGGCAGCGCCTTGATCTGGGAATTCTAGCCTCCAGGGGTATGAGACAACACATTTCCATTGCTTAAGCCACCCAATTAGTGGTCTTTTGTTTCAGTTCTCCTTGTAAACCAATATAGAAGGTCTTTGGAGTTGACAAAATACTACACTGAAAGAGAAGGGATACGATTAGGGCTCCCGTGTGTGGTTACAATTTTAAACCAGTATGTCTAGAGAAAAATACATTTTAATTCCTTATACTAAAAGAAAAGAGTTAAAATGATTTAGTAAGCCAGGCTTAGTGGCTCAGCCTATAATCCCACGCTTTGGGAGGCTGAGGTGAGTGGATTGCCTGAGCCCGCGGGTTTGAGACCCGCCTGGGCAGCTTGACGAGACCTCACCTCTGCAATACATCAAAAAATTAGCTGGGCGTGGTAGCGCGTGCCTGTAGTTCCAGCTACTTGGAAGGCTGAGGCGGAAGGATCGCCGGAGCCCAGTAGGTCGAGGCTGCCGTGGCCGGGAGCGGCCACTGCACTCCAGTCTGGGTGACAGAGTGAGACCCCAACTCAAAAAAAAAATGATTTAGTAATGTCCCAATTAAATTGGAAGAATCAATATGACCTAACGGTCAGAGAGAAATCCTTTTTTCACCTTGTCACTCACTAGCCTAGGGCAGCCGTGGCAGACATGAGCTCTCCACCCATACTCACTGTCACCTTACAACCCAGCCATGTTCTCACAAAATGCCCCTGAAAGGCAAGAAGGGGTCTTATATAATAGCAAATAAGCAATTTTTGGCAAAGGTAAATCAGGATGGTCTCTGTTATCTCCACAGAGAGAGGATGTTTTCAGATTCTTCAGGGCCTCCTCCACTGGCCTGAGTGGTAACCTGAGCACCCAAAGGGCATGATGGTAATTATCTGGAACAACTCGATTCTGAAAGACGAGACCCGTAAGTGACCCCAACTAATTATATTTGTTGTTAACAAAACATGCATCAATGGCCAAAACACTCACAAGCTAAGTCAATGTGTAAAAATGAGGAGACGGTAAATTGTGAAGGACTGAACAAAGGAACAGAGGACACTGACGTCATACTTCGTGTGAGGGAAAGACCCTGGGCTGCTGAACAGAGACCCATGGAAAAAGAGAGAACTTAAGCGTCTCCTTTAGGTAGCTGACATGTGTTATAAAAATGATCTCAGCCCAGAGAATTCACATTTGAGTTCTAAGCATTTCAAACTGTACAGATATGTTCTATATCTAATTGAAATACAATTGGTCATAAAACCCCGAATCTATAAGCTCATCTTGTTGGAGATGTTAATTTGTTTGTTTGTTTCTGATAAATTGTCCAAAATTCTGGAAAGGTTTAGGGATTTTTTTTTTTCCAAATATAAAAATAAAAAATGTTGCTCATGGTAATAATGCTTTTACAACAGATTAAATTATACATGTGCTAATAAGTTCTGAAATATTTACAATAATGTATGTGTTTTACTCAAGGTAAAGCACACACTGCTTTAGGTGTCTGAAGCATTTAGGAGACATTTATAATGAAATGTTCAGGAGAATGGGATTAAGTTTAAAACTGATTATTTCAATGACTTAAGAGAATCAACTTCTAAAACTTGTTTTGTTCTATTGTTGGTAAGAACTGTTTAGATAATCATAAAATTTACTTAGATTTATAAAGGGAACAAATTGAGCACTAAACAGAGTACAAATAGAGTAGCCCCTCCTTATCCGTGAGGAATGTGTTCCAAGACCCCCAGTGAATGCTTGAATGCTTGAGTAGTGCCAAACTCTACATATACTATGTTTTTTCCTATACAAATATACCCACGATTAAGTTTGGTTTATAAACTAGCCAGTCAGAAATTAACAACAATAACTAATACAAATGAAACAACGATGATAATATACAATATACTGTAATATAAGTTATATGAATGTGGTCTCCCTCTCTCTCAAAAAAAAATATATATATACTTTTTTTGTTTATTTAACTAGAGATGAGGTCTCGATATGCTGCCCAGACTGGTCTCGAACTCCTGGCCTCAAGCAATTCTCCCGCCTCAGTTTCCCAAAGTGCAGGGACTAGAGGTATGAGCCACCATGCCCAGCCAAAATATCCTTTTGCACTGTGCTCACCCTTCTTCTTGTGATGATGTGAGATGATAAAATGCCTACATGATAAGATGAAGTGAGAGGATTGCTGCAGGCTTTGTGATGTAAGTGGAAATTTCAGAAATAAACAATTTGTAAGTGTTGAGTTGCACACTGTGCTGAGTAGCATGGGAAAATCACACTGCCCTGCCCTGTCTCACCCTAGACTTGAATCTCCCTTGGTCCAGCGCCTCCACACTGCCTCTGCTCCCACCCATCAGCCACTTAGATCCCGTCTCAGAGATCAGATCAACTGCCACAGGGTGGCAGTGCTTGTGTTCCTTATTTTACTTAGCAATGGCTCAAAGTGCAAGAATAATGATGTAATACTTTCAGGCCTTGGTTGACTGCGGGTGACTTAAATCTTGGAAAGTGGAACCACAGATAAGGGGGGACGACTGTAACAGAAACATTTACATAAAAACTCCCTCGTGGCTTTAAAGATGTTCACTCCTCTCTAGATGTAAGGAAACTTGCCAACGGAACCAGTTCCCCTGGCTAGACTGAGGTCTTCGTCTTGTACTTACCAAACACCGCCGTGTGCTTTGTGAAGCAGACATCCCCCACGCCATCTGCCAGACACCTGGCAAACAGGAGAACCACAGTCAGGCCACTCGGCATAGGCCCAGGTCTTGCCCTCCCTTGGGCAGCCCCTCTGAGGCTCTGTCTGGGCCACTGGCTCACAGGGCTTTGCCCAGAGTTCCTGTCAGTCTGTCCTCAGAGCCGACAGTCTTGACACCCACAGCCACACCCAGCCCAGGAGCAGGCAGAGGCCCTAGAAGCCAACAGCCCAGACAACTCCAAGCAGGATGGTGTGAAAGAAGGATCCTCACTTCCTCTTAGAAAGTAGCAGATTTTTAAAAAAATAAAGCCGTAAAGCCTTTTCGTAGAGGATAAAGACTGTATGAACTTGGATTCCCAGCCAGTTTCACTCTGGATTTGAGCAGTAGTTATGGAGTGTGGAGAGAGGCAGGCACGGGTCCCCAGGAAGGGGGATGCTCAGAGGAAGATGGGATTAGGGAGCTTCTGGCCTCTGACCCTGCAGGGAGCCCAAGCCTGTGTCTGCAGATCCCAGAATCCCAGGGATGAGTGTGTCTCCTTAGCCCTCCCTGGCCAGGAGGATAACACGGGCAGAGCCACACTCTGGGGAGACAGGAGGGGCTCCCACATGGATGAGTGCCGAGGGCGGCCATGGAAGGCGCTTGGGACCCTGGGTCTAACGCTGATGCTCTGGGCAGCCTGAGGCAGGCCCTGTCCCCTCCGGTGCCTCTGTTCCCCAACTTCAGAATGAAGAGGGGGAGGAGGAGCAGTGTCACTCACCTGAAGGCGCCTGCATCGCCAAAGTATGGCTCACGGGAGGAGCAGGCACACTTGTCTGTCCCTTCCCCAGCACACAGCTGACACAGGCTGGGAAACTTCTGTCCGTCTGCACAGGGGACGCAGCTGCTGGAGAAGAACTCAGCCACTGTTGGTCAACACAGAGACACGGACACAGGGCATGAGCTGGCTGGGCCTCCAGGCTGTGGGTGTGTGAGTGTGGCCCTGTCTGAGAGCCTGAGCGTCTGCACACACTTCCCAGGAGCAGCTGAGGAAGGGGGGAATGACCAGGCCACCAGTACAACTTGCTGAAGGAGACTGACAACAGCCGTGCTGGAGAGAGGGCATGGCCCAGGGTGCCATGAGTTTGGGCATCACATTCACATGTGCGCCCAGGGCTGGAGGCCACGGCCATGTTTCCCCAGCTTATCTACTGCTGGCCTGCACTGAACCAAGACTGCGGTCTCAGTGCCTCTCAGTTCTGTTAACTCACCAACATGGAGGCTCCAAAGACAGAACCCTAACACAGCAGGAGCCCTTGAAGGCCAGCCCCACAGCCCTTCCTTACATGCTCCCCAACCCAAGGTTGCCCACCTCCCCTCCTGTATCCAGAGGCTGTGGTGGCTCATGGAGACACTCTTTGGGAGAGAGTTGAGACAGCTTGTTGGTGAGGGGAACAGAATCATGCCAACAGCCAAGGCATGACTGCCCGGTCAGATGTCCGGGAGTATCTGACATGAGGCACGTGAACACCTCTAGAAAGCACAAAGCATGGTCATAGCTGCCACCTAGGCTGCAGCACTTATCAGGTCCCTGCAGCCGCTTGTCCCTGTCACAGTAGACACAAATACTGCAGAAGGTAGCAGGGCTCAGAAGCAGAGCACAGAAAGATTTGGTCATCGTCTTCCAAGGTCTGAAACGTACCCTGGGCTTGTCATAACTGAATAAGAGAACTGGAAGACACAAAATGCCCCAGCAGTGGCCCTGTTATTCCTTCCTTCTCATGTCTTAAGCCCTCACCTAAGGTACAGAGGCCTGAGTGCTGGCAGTGTGGCTGCGATCCCCAGTGAGTCTTCCTGGGAAGCAGAGAGGGAGGTGGCCTTTCTCAGTGGGCGTCAGTGGTGGCCCTTGTCAAGCCCAGGCTGCTGGGATTACCAGGAAGGTGGGACGGACAGGAGCTCAGAGAGACAGAGGCATATTTGCTGAGAGGAGAGTCTGCCGTCAGTTCCCATGGGTTGCTGGTGCACAACCCCAGCCAGTGCCCAGCTAAAGCAGGTTGCCTTTCTATCTTGGATGGCAGCAGCGTGACCCCAGCATGACCCATGTGGCGTCTGGCATACGAGTCCCGTCTGAGGGCACCAGGCCCA
Organism: Carlito syrichta; assembly: GCF_000164805.1. Classification (NCBI taxonomy): domain Eukaryota; kingdom Metazoa; phylum Chordata; class Mammalia; order Primates; family Tarsiidae; genus Carlito; species Carlito syrichta. The sequence goes on from NW_007247658.1 coordinate 18,471, forward strand.
GCTTGCTTACCTGCTTCAAGAGAGCCAGAGGGACGCAGCATCCCGACAGGGATGTTCCACCTGGCAGACCGGCCCAGGCCCAGGTGGCAGGCCTTCTTGCCTTGGAGCTGGCTCAGCTGGAAGCTGGTGCCCTTCTTCACCATGGCAACGATGTAATGGCGGGTTTGTGGATCTGCAGAGGAGCAGAGGGGAAGAAGGGCAAGGGAAGAGGCCGCATCGCTGCTGCTCATCTTCCAAAGTGTGTACGATGGAGAACTGTGGGGACCTTAGGACCTATACCCTCCCCTGCTAAGCAGGCAGAAAAGCTCTTCGTTGTCAGGGGAGAGAAAACCATCCCTTTTCAAAGCGATCAACACGAGTTCTTTTTCTGCTGTCCCTCCAAACCAGAGGAGACAGGCGCCCGCGCGGCACCAGCTATCACAGGGCAGAGCATGTTCAGAGACAGCTTCAGTGCCAGCCATGGTGATGTCACTGCCTATCTCAGGGGCTTTTGTCCCTTCTCTCCTCCTCTGTCTGCAGCTTGAACTCATGAAAGGAAGGATGCAGGGCGGCCCCCAGGAATCTTCCAGGGCCCTGCAAATTGGAGTCGAACTGAGTCCAAGCTGGAGTCCAACTGAGGTGAGCTGTGCTCACACACTGATGAAACTGGTGGACAAGTCCAGGAAAGCGACCAGGTTCCGTCCTCAGATTCCCCGCAAAGCCTCTCCCCCTGCACAGACACAGTCTCGTGTTCTATAGCACACGAGGGGAACGTGGCGCTGACCTTGTGTCTCTAGAGAGGGGCTCCCACGGATGTGACTCCTGGGTGAGTGATGGATTCTGGACACCCCCTTAAGCTGGGGTACCCCACAGCCAGCAGCACCAACAGCATTTCCATCAGAATGTACCAAGTGTGCAGTTGCCCAGGGAAATCTAATATCCTAGCCCTATCGGTCAGTCTCAGAGATGGACTCTTCCATCCAAAGAGCTCCAGCAACTTTGTTCCCTGCTAGAGTCTTGTGGACAGAGTCCCTGCTCCCCTTCATGTCCCCAGGGAAAACACGTCATTTTTTTTATTATTCCTTTTTAAAACACACCATCTTTTGAGCCATAGAATTCTGCCACAGTGGGCTTCAGATTATAGGGGTCCAGGCCCGCCTCAAACACCAAATCTCCACCAACAGTCACAGCATCCGCTTCGTTTGCCTGAAGGAGAAGAGATGAGACCATGAATGACATCCCTCCCTTCTGAGGAAGACTCCCTCGACCCTCTGTTGAAGATACTCGCTCAACAGACACCTGCATGGCTCCTTCCCTTCCCTCAAGTTATGCTCAAATGTTACTTCCTCAGCAAAGCCTCTCCTGAACTCACTCTTCAAGCCCTCTCCTCCCTGTACTTCGGATACCACTCTGTTCTCCTCCTTATCTCTTCTCAACCCTCTGATGCTCCTTCTTTGATTAATTTTTGTCTTGCCATCTGGAATGTAAGCCCCTTGCAGGCTGGGACAATTTTGTCTGTTTCTTTTTCTGCTAAATCCTAGCACCTAGAAGAGCACCTAGGTTGCTGGGCCTGTGGGTGAATGAATGAATGAGCTGTAGAGTCTTTCCATCTATAAGAAACCATGTTTTACACTCATATTGGGATTCCCTCTGCAGGGCTCTGTCAACCTAGAGTTCCTTTTTTTCACAAAAAAGGAACAAAAACTGAGAACAGCCTCTTCTCAGAATTGAGGTTGAATCACTTCCCTACCCCTGATGGAAATCATTCTTTTTATTCATTTATTAATCCACATGTAAGGAACTTGGGTTTTTCTGAACTTAGTATTGCTTACTATTGACTTGTCTCCCTTTCCTCCATTTCACTTTTTCTTGTAAATATTTTGCAACATATATATATATGTCTGCATATCCATATATACATGTATGTATACTTGTATCTGGGTGTGTGTGTGTATAAAGTTGAGACTCTATTGGATGCATGTATCAGAGACCAACTCAGATTAACTTAAGAAAAGGAGGGATTTCACACCAAGGTAAAAGGACAAGAAGGCCACTGGACCCTGGGAACACCATCAAAGTCAGAGGTAACAAGAACTGACACAGGTTTCAGTCCATCCCTGTGGGCTCCAGGCTGTTCTCTCCTTTTCTACTTTACACACGTCTTCCTTTCCTGGCTCCTTCCTCTTCAAGCCCCAATATCAGATGCAAAAACACAACCGTCTTATAGAGATTGCTAACTAGCTGCCACGACTGTATGAGGACAAACCCATGACAAATCTCTCTCCTCTCTCTCTCTCTCTTTCTCTCTACACACACACACACACGAATTCAAGAAAAACAAACAGATAAAAATTTGTGTGCATCCTTTTGACCCTTACTGAATATTTCTAAATTGTTTCCCGAAAATGATGTAGAAATGTATGATTTATAATGCCAATAGCATTGCATGCCAATTTCACTGCAAACCTACCAGTGAGAAGTGTTATCATCGAAGAATGTCATTATATTCTAGATATAAACCATTATTTAAAGAATTGTTTATTTCATTTTTTTGTTTATTAAAAAGGATGAATGTTTTTCCTTTATATTGTTTTAATGATGTCGTTTCTTTTCTGTGAGTTTGTTTATAGTTTGCACTTGTTAAACATTTGTATAAGTTTGAATGACATCTTTATATAGTTTTTACAGTATGCTGGTATGTTGTAGATGATGTGAATTTTTTTAATGCTTAAGGATTTTTTAAGATATTTCTTTGTCACACTTAAAATGTTTTTCATTTTTAAACTTGTCTACTTTTGAGATTTATCTAGTTATATCTATCTATTTTAATCAAGTTGAGTCCAGTTGGAAATTTATTTTGGTGAAGGATAAAGAATCTCATTTGATTTTTTTTCTAAAGGCTTACCCAGTTATTTAACTGAAGAATCTTTCTCAGCCATTTGCTTGGAAAGTTTACTTTATAATGGCTATCTAAATCTAGTATACATGTATTAAAACATCATATTGTTTTCCATAACATATGTACAATTATTATCTGTCAATTAAATTTTAACTTAATTTAATCAAAAATAAATCTACATGTATCTTATCTAAATGTATTAAGCCTAGATTCCTAATGTTTAATGTTTATCATAGTTTGCATCTAAATCATACCATGCAGATAATTAGACGGATGGATAAACAGAGAGCTGAGAAAATGTCTGAATTTTTTGTTCTCTTCCAGGTCTTTTATGTATGTATGTGTGTATGTATGTATATATGTATTTATTGAGTTGAGTCTCATTATGTTGTCCAGGTTGGAGTGTAGGGCAGTGAAACAATTATGGCTCACTATAGCCTCGACCTCCTGGGCTCAGACGATCCTTCTGCCTCAGCCTTCCAAGGAGCTGGGACTACAGGTGTGTGCCACCATGCCTGGCTAACTTTTCTATTTTTTTTGTAGAGATGAGGTCTATGTTGCCCAGGCTGGTCTTGAACTCCTGGGTTCAAGTGATCAACCTCGGCCTCCCCAAATGCTAGGATAACAGGCATGAGCCACCACAGTCAGCCTCTTCCAGGCCTTCTATCTCTGCCCAGATCCCCTGTTCTTTCTAACATTATGACTATAAAATGGTGCAGTTTCAAGTGGGGCTCAGCCACTCCGTAACTACTTTTCTTTTTTGTTTTTGTTTTTCTGAGTTGGAGTCTTACTCTGTCGGCCAAGGTGGAGTGCAGTGGCACACTCACGGCCACAGCAGCCTCGACCTGCTGTGCTCAGGCTATCCTTCCTCCTCAGCCTTCCAAGTAGCTGGAACCATAGACATGCGCCACCAGTCCCAGCCGATTTATTGTAAAGATGAGGTCTTGCCATGTTGCTCAGGCTGGTCTCGAACCCCTGAGGTCAAGCAATCCTCTCACCTCCCCCTCCCAAAGTGCTGGGATTACAGGCATGAGCCACCATGCCCAACTAATTTTTATTGATTTATTGCAGAGACGAGGTCACACCAAGTTTCCTAGGCTGGTCTCGAACCCCTGAGCTCAGACAATCCTCTCACCTCCACCTCCCAAAGTGCTGGGATTACAGGTGTGAGCCACCGTGCCCAGTCTACTTTTGTTTTTCATATAATCTCATCCATGTTCTTTTACTTAAGAATTTTATAATTATTTTACTGGTACTTTTAATAAGATAGTATTTTGATGGAAATTATACTAAATGTATGAATTAACTTTGGGAGGGTATGTAAGTACATGATAATCAGTTTGTCCATCTTGGAATAGGGCATATGTTCTCATTTGTTAATAAACATTGCTCACTTGTCACAAACTTTTATATTATACTTAAAACAGCCTTGCAGATCTTGCATATAACACTTTTCCATAATATGTTTCTGAGCCAGGCTCGGTGGCTCAGCCTGTAATCCCGTGCCTTGGGAGGCTGAGGTGAATGGATTGCCTGAGTCCGCGGGTTCGAGACCCACTTGGGCAACTTGGTGAGAGCTCATCTCTACAATAAATCAAAAAATTAGCCGGGTGTGGTAGCACACCCCTGTAGTTCCAGCTACCTGGAAGGCTGAGGCGGAAGGATCACCAGAGCCCAGCAGGTAGAGGCTGCGGTGGCCAGGAGCGGCCACTGCACTCCAGTCTGGGCGACGGAGTGAGACTCCAACTCAAAAAACAAACAAACAAAACAAAACAAAAAAATAAAAGAAATACGTTTCTGTTTGTTACTTTAAATGTAAATGAGATCACAAGTTTGGGATATTAACCACAATAATGAATTATTGGTATATGAGATGACATTCGTGGTTCTATATTTATCTTTTACCAAGCTAATTTAATCGTTAGTAAAATTTAGCAAAATTTCCTTTGATCTCACTGTGTTTTCTAGGCATTCAATCACCTGAAAATATTGGTATTTTTATTCATTTCTTTCTTATATGCTGGTTTTTATTGCATTACCAGAACTTCCAAAAACAGTGCCAAGTAATGACAGTAATCCTGGAGCTTTCTTGTTCACTTGAGTCTTTGCCTTTCAGTGTAATTATGCTTTTACTATCAGTGAATGCTAAGCAGTTTTATCTTCTCAACACACAATCCCTGTCCTTTCAGATCTCTGGCTTGTTTCTTTTTCCCTCTAAAGCATGGTCTGCTTCCTGTAGGGAGAACGCAATAAACAACAGCAAGTACAGAAAAAGAAAGTCTCGACTTTCTTCTGCTTTCTTTTAGGCAGCGGTGACTCACCGTGATGGCTTTGATGCACTCAAGATAAGAGGCTCTCTTCACACAGCTGACAAGGGGACCCTCCGGAAGGACTTTTTTCATGCTGTCACGGAAGCTGGAGCACTTCATGGCCTCGTGATCTGACACAGCACACCATTTCACAGTTTTCTCAGGGTCAACCAGACACAACCCTAGGGTAGAGAGGCCAGAGATGTAAGGGACCCAGAGCATTTACCTTTTACTCCTGGCAGAAGAGTTTAAAGCTGAGACAAAGTTGAGTGGGGCACACACAAGTTGGACAGGTTGCCTGGCCCAGCTCACGTGAATTCTTGGGGCCCATCTCTTTCCTTCTTCCCTACCCCTAAAAAAGCCAAAAGCATCCTCCAGAAGTTGTCTAGAGTTAGCACACAACACAGTAATTCCGCTCCTAGGTATATCTCCAAGAGAACTAAAGTCAGGGGCTCACACAAATATGTGCACGTAAATGTCCATAGCAGCACTATTCCAAACAGCTGAAAGGTGGATACAACCCAAATATGCATCAAGGGAGGAATAGATAAATCAAATGTGGCACAGCCATGCAGTGGAATTTGATTACGCCATCAAAATAACCACGTAAGTGAAACTCAAAACATCACGTTAAGTGAAAGAAGCCAGACACAGAGGCCACCCATTACATGATTCCATTTATATGAAATATCTAGAACTAGACAGAGAGAGAAAGCAAATCAATTAGTGGCTGTCACATGCTTGGGGGAAGGAAATGAGTACTGACTGCTCAGTGGCGACAGGGTTTTCTTTTAGGGTGATAAAAAACATTTGGAACTAGAGAGAGGAGGTGATGGTTGCACAACGTTGTAAATGTGTTAAAACACCACTGCATTGCACACTTCAAATGGTTCCTTTACATGATGTGAATATCACCTCAAAAAGGAAAAAAAAAATCTTCCTACCTATGAGTAGGAGGTTTTGGGCACACTGACTTAGTTTTTATCTTAATGTCAGATACTCTAACTTTACATGGTACCAATGGCTGGGACATTAAAATTAGTAGCTGCTTATTTCACTGGCATTGTAAGCCACAATAATTAGTGTAGAGAGCATTACAAAAGGCAAAATGTTATTTGCAAATCTGTAATATTTGGGCAAAATGTTATTTTAAGTGACATCTAGAAGGTGAAATTTGCAATGATGACAGCTACCATTTTTTGGATGGGCCCCTGCATGTCAGGCAGTGTGCCAAGCACATTCCCTTTCTCTAAATTCACAATTCTCCTGTCATTTAAGTACCATTTCTGTTTCAGAGATGAATTTTTTAAAAAACTGTCAGAGACATCAAATAACTGGAGAGGAAGCTAACATTTGGACCACCAAGGTCTGTTTGACTCCAAAACCCATACTACCTTTTAACTGTCTTTAAATAGGAAATACCAAAATCAATAGGACAGGAAAATGTCAAATTAGCTTAGACAGAATCCCACACCAAAGCAGAAGAGGAACAAATAGAACCCCTCAAATTTATCTGAAAAAGCCTCCCATAGTCACAACCCAGGGTGAGAAGAGCAAGCCAGGACATTCAGTTGTGCAGGCCATAAACCCCTGTGCAGAATGTCAAGATAAGGTCTTTTTTGACAGTCTGTATTTTCAGTCGCCACGGTACTTATGCTAAAAACAAGAAAGGAGGAAAAGTTTCAAACAGAAACGTCATGAAAGGTGATATACGAATGGCCAATCGAACGTGAAAAGATGCTCAACATCATTTGTCACCAGAGAAATACAAATTAAAACCACATTGGCGTTTACTTAACAGGCTAAACATATGTCTCACCCGTATGACCCAGTAATCCTAGAAATTTACCCAAAAGAAATGAAAACATGTGTCCTCCCCAAAATGTGTCCACTGTTGTTCAATGACAGCTTCATTCATAATAGTCCCAAACTGGTAACAACCTAGATGTCCATCAGCAAGTGAAGAGGTAAATAAACCGTGGGAAAGCCGTACAATGGAATACCATCCAGCCATAAAACAGGAATGAGTTGTGATACACACAAGAATGTGGATAAATCTCAAAACAAGTTTGCTAAGTGAAAAAGTCCGTTGCAAGGGACTCAGCACCGTATGACTCCACTGATGCGAAATTCTAGAAAAGGTAAAGCTTTTCTACAATGGCAGAAAGTGGGAATGATTGGGAGGAGACAGGGAGCAGTTTAGGGGTAACATACATATTTTTTATATTGATTATGGTAGCAGCGACACGTGTTCATTATGGAGAGTTATATTTGTCAAGATTCATTGAACTGTATGTATACTTAAAAATGAGCACATTATGCTATACTGTACCATCATGCTTCAACAGAAATAATTTTTAAAAGAATTTTTAAAAGAATTTTTAAAAGAAAGAGAAAGCGTGTGCAAACAAGTAACACACTTGAGTCAAGTAATATAGACGAGGTCAATCACTAGAAACGCCCCATCCCTGTCCCTATGACAGTTTCAAGAGGGGGCAGTCCAACTGTATATCTGACAAAGGACCAACATCCAGGATCTACAAGGGACTCAAACGTGCCAAAAGGAAAAAAAAACAAGCAGCCCCATTAAAAAGTGGGCAAAAGCCAGGCTCAGTGGCTCAGCCTGTAATCCCAGCACTTTGGGAGGCTGAGGTGAGTGGATTACTGAGCCTGCGGGTTCGAGACCAGCCCAGGCAAATTGACGAGACCTCATCTCTACAATAAAATAAAAAATAGCTGGGCGTGGTAGCATGCGTCTATAGTTCTGGCTACTTGGAAGGCTGAGGCAGAAGGATCACGGGAGCCCAGCAGGTCGACGCTGGGGTGGCCGTGAGCGTGCGTGCCACTGCACTCCAACCTGGGCGAAGGAGTGAGACTCCAAGTCAAAAAGAAAGTGGGCAAAAGACATGAATAGACACTTCTCAAAAGAAGATATACAGGCAGCCAACAGACACATGAAAAAGTGCTCGGCCTCACTAATCATCAGAGAAATACAAATCAAAACCACATTGAGATACCACCTAAGCCCAGTAAGAATGGCAGTCATTAATAAAACAAGCAACAGACGCTGGCGAGGATGCGGAGGGGTAAAAGGAACGCTTCTACACTGCTAGTGGGAATGCAAACTAGTTCAACCTCTGTGGAAAACAGTGTGGCAATTTCCTAAAGAACTAGACATTGACCTTCCATAAGATCCAGCAATCACGCTACTGGAAATATAGCCAGAGGAACTCAAATCATTCTCCAAAAAAGATACCTGCACACCCATGTTTATTGCAGCACTATTTACAATAGCAAAAACATGGAACCAACCGTGCTACCCATCAAAACTGGACAGGATTTTTTTTTTTAATGTGGTATATATACACAATGGACTATTATGTAGTCATAAAGAAGGAGAAACTTATTGACTTGTCTGCAACTTGGATGGATTTGGAGTCTATCATACTCAGTGATCTATCACAGAAACAAAGAACTGAGTAGCATGTGTTCTCACTCCTAAGTGGACCCTGAACATTCACTATAGTACTGTAAGAAAGGGAGGCAGTAGCGGGACACTGCCGGGGAGGGGACACATAACATCAATAAGGGTCCCTGATCTCAAATCAGGCAAAGTGGGGACCAAAGGGAGGCCCAAACTTTACCTGTACGATGACCACTTATATACCTAATCCTGAATGGTATCCCACATCTTTTTTTTTTGAGTTGGAGTCTCACTCTGTCGCCCAGACTGGAGTGCGG
>NW_007247658.1:27440-34058 GCF_000164805.1 Carlito syrichta
AGGCAGGTCTCGAACCCTCGGGCTCAAGCAATCCACTCACCTCAGCCTCCCAAAGGCGCGCGATTACAGGCTGAGCCACCGAGCCTGGCTCCCACATCTTTAAAAGAAAAAAAAAAAATGTCTTTCCATTTATTAGGTCTTCTTTAGCTTTTTTCAATTATGTTTGTAGTTTCAGTGCACACATTTTGAAATTATATTGCCAAAATCTTTCCTAAATATTTACTTATTTTGAAGATATTAAAAATTAAATTGTTTTCTGAATGTTACATTCAAGTTGTTTGTTGATAGCATACACAATTAATTTTTAGATATGGATTGTATATCTTGCAACCATACTGAGTTTATTCTATTGTATCTAATAGTATTACTTTTTAACAATAATTTTGTGAATAATTTTGTCAGGATTTTCTATGTATAAAATTATCTCATCTGCAAACCATAAATAGTTTTACTCCTTTCTTTCCCCCTAAAAAAAGAGGGGGCAATCAGAGCCCACTGTGAGCATTTCAAACTGATCCTCGAAGGGAAAGCTTGCTGATTCTCACTGAATAGAGAAAGTCATTCTTTCAAGAACTTTCTAGAGCAGGAGGCTGGAAAGGAGGTGGGAGGAGGAGCCAACATGGAGATGCAGGCTGTTGGATCCCGGTTCTTGCAGGTCCTACCAATAACTGTCGCCCTCCCCTTGGTCTTTTGGGTTTATGCTACTTTGGTTGTGTTTCTGTCGTCTGTCCCCAGAAGAGTTCTTGTTGGATTAGAACCCTGAGCTTTGAAGGAAGCAGGTCCCAGACTCCAGCCCGGTATAGCCACCAGGAGGGTGGGAGGGTGGAGGAGGGATGGCAGCCAAGAGACAGAGCTCTTGCCTCTGGTTTGTAAACACAGAGCCAACTGGAAAAATGAACTTTGGGTCAATGCTTGACATTGCCAGGAGAGGAGACAGGGGAGGAACAAATGCCACAATGTCTGTTCAGGATGAATGTGGGAAAGAGAAGGGAGGGACTACACTTGGGTTTCCTTGTGACTGCAATTGGTCCACAGCTGTGCTCCACCCTTCCGACCTTCTCCAGGGCAGCAGCGCTCCCTGTGTGGCCCATGGGGCGCACCTGCTAGGGAGGGGCCCCCACCCCGCTGCCCTCCCTTTCTGCCCTCTCCCTGCTCTGCCCTGTCCTGGGTCTCTCCTCCCCCTAAGTAAGATACGCTACCCCAGAAGTTATTTCCAGCAGCCTGAGATGCGGCAGAACCAGGCCTGAACAGAGCCAAGCTGTGGACCAGGGCTGCACTGTTGGCTTCCTCACAGCTACCCAGCTGAGATCCCTGGAGGACCCTACCCTCCCAACATAGGAAGGGCCCCCTGCATTTACCAGCAGGGTTTTTACCAGCAGTAATTCACCACGCCTACAGCTCTACCTGCTATAGGGTACACGATCTCATCTGCACAGTCGCCGTGTGTGTGTTGTGAAAAGGCAACTCCTCCTAAATAAAGCCAGCTCAGAGAGGTCAAGAGACAGCCCTGAGTCACACTGCAGTGAGTGACTGGTGGATTCCACTCTAGGGGGATTTTCTCCCCCCATCCTTCTACATCCCCTGCCTCCTTGAGTGGTAGAGGTAGGAGGCGCTGTCCAGCTCAGGGCAAGAAAGACCCCTCTGGCTAGATGTTAGGCATACCTGCCATGTGTCCTTCACCCTTAGTAATAACTCTTAGCACTGGGAACAAAAATCCCTTCTCAGAGACAGCCCACAGAATGGGAAAAAATGTTTGCTAACTGTATATCTGACAAAGGCCTAACATCTAGGATCTACAAGGAACTCAAACGCGCCAAAAAGAAAAAAACAAACAGCCCATTAAAAAGTGGGCAAAAGATATGAATAGACACTTCTCAAAAGAAGATATACGGGCAGCCAACAGACACACAAACAAGTGCTGAGCCTCAGTCATCATCAGAGAAATGCAAATCAAAACCACACTGAGATACCACCCAACCCCAGTAAGAATGGCCATCATTACTAAAACAAACAACAATAGATTCTGGCGAGGATGCGGAGAAAAAGGAATACTTCTACACTGCTGGTGGGAATGCAAACTCGTGCAACCTCTTTGGAAGACAGTGTGGTGATTTCTGAAAGAACTAGAAATTGACCTTCCATATGAACCAGCAATCTCCCTCTCAGAGGAACTCAAATCATTCTACAAAAAAGATACCTGCACACGCCTGTTTGTTGCGCTCTATTCACAACAGCAAAAACACAGAACCAACCATGCTGCCCATCAAAGCTGAAATAGATTTTTAAAATGTGGTACATATACACAATGGAACATTATGCAGCCATAAAGAAGGACAAACATATGGACTGCAGCAACTTGGGTGGATTTAGAGTTAATCATACTCAGCGATCTATCACAGAAACAGAGAACCATATGTTCTCACTCATAAGCGGACCTTGAACAATTATCATAATACTATAAGAAAGGGATTGGCAGTAGTGGGAACCTGCCAGAGGAGGGTAGGGGTAGGACTGGTAGTGGTGGGAAAATTCCAGGGGAGGGAGGGGCACACCTCACCAACAAGGGTGCCTGCATAACAAACATTTGCATACCTAACCCTGAATTGTACCCCACAACTTTTAAAAAAACCTCTTCTCTCCTTTGATCCTTTCCTTCACTGTAAACTAGATCAACAGTCCTTACTCCAGAGGTCATGAGCCTATTCTGGCATGGGCTAAGATGTAAAAACAGTGCAAGTTTTGTGTGCCACACAGTCTGTGACAACTCTGCCCTTGAAGCCTGGACAGTTGATAACACAGGATTGGGCCATTCTTGTCATACCCCTAAAACAGAGTTGAGAGGCCAGCAGGGAAAAGCACTCAGGGCACATGACATTGCCCCAAGGATATATCTCTGCAAGCCAGGGCTGAAACTGTCTCTTGTAATCTGAGGCGTTTCATCTAATAGCTCCTGAAACTTGCTGAGACACCAAAAACTAGCTATATCCGCAGTCACGCACCCATCAAAACTTGCCAACTCCCCACAACTCGCCTCCCACCCCGGCTTTCTTGACAAACACTATTCCCCGCTGTCCTTTTTGCACACCACCTCCAACTTTCCCTATGTTCTCCTGACATGTGGAAGACGCCCCAGTCCGTGTGTACATCCCGAACTGTACTTCTTGCTTTCCGAATAAAAATGCTTTAAAGTTAGATTCTTCGCTACATTTGATTTGGACAAGCCTGAATGCAGCCATGGACAAGACCTCACTGAACAAGCAGGACTGTTCAGTTCCATTTCCTTGATGGGCACACATTTGAATTTCGTCACATTTCGAGGCACGTAGCGTGACTCCCTGGCTCTCCTTCTCCGCCACCAACTGGTGTAGACGGCATCCCAGCTCCGCACAGGCGGGGGACGGACTTGGCCGGCGGGCCACTCTGCAAACTCGTCCCCGGCCTGCGGGGACCCAAGGGTCCACTGCGACGCCCCGCGGGTGGAAGGCTCACTGGGGCTGGGTCCCGGCGGCGCGGACCCTGGAGCGTCCCGGGGGAGCCCCACTCAACCCCCTCCCCAACCCCAACCCCCGCCCCCCCAAGCTCCCCGAGCTCTCCCCTGCGCCCCCGGCGCGCACTCACCCAGGGCCGCGGCGCACGGCAGCAGGGCGCAGGCGACGAGCCTCATGTCGCCGAAGCTCCCCGCCGGCTCCCCGACTTTAGCCTGCAGCGGCCGCGAATCCGCCCCTCGGGAGGTTGCATCCCCCCCACTCCTCTCCACCCCTCCCCCGGGATCGCCCTCGCCACACCCCCGCGCCTGCCCCGGCAGTCGCGCGCCCCTCCTGCCCCCGCAGAGTGGGGGACCGCCCTGCCCCCCGCCGGGGACCGGCGAGCCTGAGCCGGTTCGCAGCACCGGGCTGACCGACCGCCTCCCCGGGAGCGATCCGAGGGAACCCAGGCTGGTCGCCGGCACCCGAGACCCCCAGGCGGCTTCCAGACGTCTCCAAGCAGCGAGCGCGGCGGGCCCTTCCCCCAGGGAAGCGCGCGCGCACAGACACAGACCCCGCGTGCGGAGCGCAGCGTTCAGGGACTCTCAGACTCTTTCTCCCAAAGCGTCTCTGTGGCCCACTCTTGGGTCCTCCCGGAAGCTCCCCTGAATGACACTGTTCCCTGCAGCCCTCTCGGCTCTGGGAGGCCGAGGTCAAGTGAAGCGCCCAGACCAGAGGGGGCTGCCTTTTCTGGTCCCTGCAGCCGGACACTCCTCATGTATGTGACCTCTGCCTAGGGAAAGTCTTCTGAATTCAAATAAAAATTTAAAAACTTTTGGCAAGGTGCGGTGGCTCACACCTGTAATTCCAACACTCTGGGAAGCCGAGGTGGATGACTGCTTGAGACCAGGAGTTCAAGCCTGCAGGGATCTAAGGAATTCAGAGGTGCTGAAAAGAAAAAACCAAACAGCCCCATTAACAGGTGGGCAAAAGATATGAATAGACACTTCTCAAAAGTAGACATACCAGCAGCCAACAGACACATGAAAAAATGCTCAACCTCACTAGTCATCAAAGAAATGCAAATTAAAATCACACTTGAGATACCACCAGATTCCAGGCAGGACGGCCATCACCAATAACTGAAAAAACATGCTGGACTGAATGCAGCAAAAAGGGAACACTTCTACACTGTCAGTGGGAGTGTAAACTAGTACAGCCTCTGTGAAAAAGTGTGGCAATCCCCCCCCCAAAATAAATCGATCTCCCATATGACGGCACAATCCCCCTGCTGGGAATATACCCAGAGGAACTCAAATCACCCTATGAAAAAGACACCTGCACATGCATGTTTATTGTGGCATTGTTTACAATAGCAAAAACATGGAACCAACCATGCTGCCCATCAAAGGAGGACTGGATAAGAAAATGTGGTACGTATACACAATGGAATATTATGCAACCATAAAGGACAACATTATGAACTTTGCAGTCACTTGAATGGACTTGGAGGCATAATACTGAGCGATCTATCACAGAAACAAAGAACCGAGTATCACATGTTCTCATCCATAAGCGGATCTTGAACAACTCGTAATACTATAAGAAAGGGATTGGCAGTAGTGGGAAGCCACCAGGGGAGAAGGGAGCACACCTCATCAACAAGGGTAGCTGCATAGTGGACATCTGTATAGCTAACCCTGAATTGTACCCCACAAATTTAAAATTAAGAATTTTTAAAAAGTATAATAAATATACAGAAAACCTCAAATATCCTACGTGTACTGCTTCATTATCACCAAGTCAATACACACATATAACCAGCACCCATATCAAGAAACAGAAAGGGTTTTTTTGGTTGCTTTGTTCTAGAATCAGAGGGTGCACATGCATGTTGGTTCCATGGACATAGTATATAGTTGTGCGGATCGTTTCTCAGGTGGATTCCCCAGATAGTGAACATTGTACCCCATAGCTAACTTCTGACCCTAGTCCCCTTCCCAACTCCCCCCTTCTTGGTGTCCCCAGTGTCTATTATTTCCGTCTTGTGGCCATTTAGCTCCCGCATATGTACGAGTGAGAACATGTGGTGTTTGGTTTTCAAGAAAAAAGAACTTTAACAGATCGGCACAGCCTCAGCTCAATCACTTCTCTTTCTCACCCCCTCCACCCTTCCTCCACACCACAAGAGTGTCCATTATCTTGACTTCTAATCATGCAGACGAATTCTGCTGAGTTGTGAACTTATGGAGACGAAATCATATGATGTAGACAACTCTGTGTCTGCCTTTTCCACTCAAGATCATATTTGCCAGATTTGCCCACGTTGTGTACAGTTGTCCTTTATTCAAGTCTCGGTGTAGCATGTTCCCTAACACTTTATCTTTCCTCCTGATGATGGCAGTCTTCAGTCTGGGATCTTGTGGACAGTGCTGCTATGAACATAATTTTAATTTCATTTTTGACGTGCTGCTGGCATCTGAAAAACAACTGATTTTTGCATATTGACCTTGAATCCAGTGATCTTGCTAAGTTATCTTATTAATTGTAATTGTTTCTTTCCTGTGTACATCCTTATGTCTTTTGTGAATAATGTCAGTTTTGTTTTTTCCTTGATTTACTGCACTGACTAGAACTTCTGGTACATTCTAATCCATATCTTTTTAGCGCACACATTTCTGCAGAGTATTTCTCTAGGAAAGTAATTGCTGGGTCAGAAAGTAGACATATGGCCAGCTTTAATAGATACTGCCAATCAATTAGTACAATAAAATAGAAGCGGTGATGGAGAGGGAAAGTATTCAATAATTCACCATTACACAAAATGTTTGCCTGTGCTTCGTTTAGTTTTAGATATTGTATTTAGATATTATTAAGATACTATTCCTGGGTTGCCTAAATTTTTTAAAATTGTGAATGGGTGTTGAATTTTATCAAGCACTTCTTCTGCACCTATCAAGATAATCTTATGAGTCCCCTTCATTTTTATGTTAATCTGGTGAGCTCCTCTAATTCATTTTTTTGTTTGTTTGTTTTTGTTTTGTTTTGTTTTGTTTTTGAATTGGAATCTCACTCTGTCACCCAGACTGGAGTGCAGTGGCCGCTTCCGGCCACTGCAGCCTCGACTTGCTGGACTCCGGCGATCCTTCCACCT
>NW_007247658.1:34092-46544 GCF_000164805.1 Carlito syrichta
TGATTTTTTTTTTTTTTTTTTTTTAATTGTAGAGATGAGGTCTCGCCAAGTTGCCCACGGGCTCAGGCAATCCACTTACCTCAGCCTCCCAAAGCGCAGGATTACAGACTGAGCCACCGAGCCTGGCCATTTTTCTTTTTTTTTTTTTTTAAAGAGAAGGGTCTTGCTTTGTCATCCAAACTGGACTGCTGTGGCATGATCACAGTTCACTACAACCTCTAACTCCTGACTTAGGCGATCTTTCCACTGCAGTCTCTGGAGTAGCTGGGACGACAAATGTGCACTGCCCACCACACCCAGCTCCCCTGACTACGTTCTACATGTTAAACTACTATTATATTCCTGGAATAAACCCCACTTGGCTGTTTAATATAAGATTTTTAATATATTGCTGAACTTGAATTGATAATATTTTGTTTAGGCTTTTTTTTTTTTTGCATTTATGTTCATGAGAGAAATCATTCTGCAGGTTTATTTTAATGTCTCGAGAAGTTTGATTTCAAGGTTATGATGGCTTATAAAATGAACTGAGAAAGTCACCTCTTTTCTTACTCTCTGGATGACACTGTATAAGAATAGTATTATTTCTTTCCTTTTTTTTTTCTTTTGAGTTGGAGTCTTACTCTGTTGCCCAGGCTGGAGTGCAGTGGCACACTCACGGCCACCCCAGCGTAGACCTGCTGGGCTCCGACGATCCTTCCACCTCAGCCTTCCAAGTGGCTGGAACTACAGGCGCACACTACCATGCCCGGCTAATTTTTGATTTATGGTAGAGATGAGGTCTCGCCAAGATGCCCAGGTTGGTCTCGAACCTGCAGACTCAGGCAATTCACTCGCCTTGGCCTCCCAAATTGCTGGGATTACAAGTTGAGCCACCAAGCCCGGCCTGTTTCTTTCTTAAATGTTTATAAGGTTTCACCAGTGAAGCCACCTATGTTTAGAGTTTTATTTGTGTAAAGGTTTTCAGTAACATATTAAGTTTCTTAAATCGCTAGAGAAATATTCAGATTTTCTGATTCTTCAGGTTTCAGTGTTGGTAAGCTTGGTTTGTGGGAAATGTGTCCATTTTATCTAAATTTAAAATTTTGTCATAAAAATGCTCGTGATGTGATCCTTTGCCATTTTTAATGTGTGGAGGATCTCTTTTCTCATTGTTAATATTGGTCATTTATGTTTTCTCCTTTTCCTTGATTGGCACTGCCAGGTATTATTTATTTTATTAATCTTCCCAAAGAACCAGTTTTTGGCTTTGTTGATTTTCTCTGTCCTACATTCATTTATTATTTCATTTGTTCCTGCTTTGATGACCTTCCTTGGGTTTTGTTCTTTCTCTAGGGTTTTTAAAAAGGCAGCTAAGAACACTGACTTTTCAGCCTCTCTTCTACTCTAGTATGTGTGATGAAGGCTATATGCACATTTCCCTGTAAGCATTCTTTTCCTTGATATATTATAACTTCATGGTATTCCGCTTGAAATATATTCTAGTTTTCATTGTGATTTGTTATGCAACTCGTGGTTTATTTATAAATGTATTGCTTGCTTGTCCAGGTGAGCAATATAATCACAAGGGTTCCTTGAATGCAGAAGGAGGAGGCAGAATAGTGCCTGGGTGACGCACTGTGAGAAAGACTCTGCGTGACTGGCTTTGAGGATTGAAGAGGGTGGGGCCACCTCCAAGAAACAGAAAAAGTAAGAAATAGGTTCTCCTGTAGGAAAGGAACATAGCCCTGCTGACATCTTGATTTTGGTCCAAGGAGACCCATCTCAGACTTCTGACCTTCAAACTGCAAACTACTAAGTTGGTGATAATTTGTTACAGCAGTAATAGGAAACCGGTACATATTTACTGGACCCTTTTAAAGTGTAGTACTATCTCTTCATCTCCCATCCCATTGAACTTCAAATTGTGCCAAGTGTCTTCAGGAGAAAACTGGCCCTTTGCGAAACTCAGCTCTCTGCAGCTCTCTCCTTGCTGGAATATTGCCGCTGTTTCTGTTTTTCCAGCCCCGAGACTGCTGTAAGTTCTGCTGGTCTCTCTGTAAGCCGGCAGTGGCCCTCTGCTCAGGCACAGCCAGACGCCTCTTGCTTTGTGCCCAGGCGAGGCTCATCTGTAACTGTCTTGGATCTTCTTGCACATATTCAGACTTTTTGAAAGCAAGTGGAATCTATGAGGGCAGAGATCACATTTTTCTTGTTCCACATTCTAGTCCTGGGCTGGAAAATAGTGCCAGGTAGAATAATGGACTCAAAATGTGTATCAAATAGATCGATAAATGCCACAAATATCTCAAAAGTGGGTTGAGCAATCTCCTCTACAGGCTTGTGGTCAAAACTCAAACAGGGTCCAGAGGCGACCACCCTTCCTAAGGTCGATGAGCCACCTAAAGCTAACACAGCCCAAATCCAATAGGAACCAACACATCCCCGACCTCATAGCGAGTCACCTGAAATCTCTTAGGTACAAGGACAACGTTGTATTGCAAACAAAAAACATCCAAAGTGCTAAGGTCATCTCTTTGCTTTGGCACAGACTCTCACAAACAGCAGAGCTCAGGATGAGATTATCATATGGTAGGAAAGAATTTGAAGACTTTAAGGCAAAGATGGTCTTTGGAAAACAGGATTTTTTCATCACCATTCACTGTATACCGGGCATTGTGCTATGTGCTTTCCAATAGCAATTTATAGCAATCCTATAAGGTAGATACTATCTACATTTTTATAGATAGGAGTTGACTTCTTACTAACATAAAGCTCTATTGACAGCAGTGGTTGCAGTGGTCTTTTGTTGAAGTGGGAGTGGGCAGTTCACTTCGTACCTTCCATTCAGTCATTCAGAGATCCAGGCTGAGAGAGGCTCTGCCATTTTCAACATGTGTATCGCGGCAGCCCCGGATCAGATAGGGTGCTTGCATAATGTTTACCTATTCAGAAGAAGTCACCTGGAGGACAGGTTGGTGAAGACATGGATTTACGATTATAGGAGGGAATCGATGGTGGCTGGTTGGTACAAAGCTCGCTGCACCCCAATAGACATGGGGAGAAGCTATATATCCAGAGCAGGACAAAAGAGTGTGACACAAACAATAGTATGAATACCCCATTAGAGAAGGAGTGAGACACAAGCAATACGTAGTATGACATGCAGAGGAGCAGGAACAAGAATGTTTGCCCCCTTGGTGTGAGCCCTGAGTATGTAGGTGGGCATATCTCCAGAATATCATGACTGGGAACAAATGTCCTTGGTCAGGGGCCATCTTCCCAGCCAGGGAGCTGTCATCAGGGGAAGGAATGTTGGGTATATCTATTTACCCCACAACATGTGACTTTCAAGATTGTTATGAGTGTTGACATACAGATAACAGGATAAGAGGGAAGAAGGGAGGGAAGAAAGGAAAAAAAAAGTGACAGGATGAGGATAAGTGTGAAGGCAGTGCAAGAAATTTTCATGAATCAGGCTTGGATGAACATCATTTCCACCTATAGACTCAGTCACATGACCCCACCTAGTTGTAGAGAGGATGTGAACTGGAATTTCTGGCTGGGCAACTACTTTCCAGCAACAGAAACCAAATAGGATCCATTCTTCCTAAAGCTGGTGAGCTGCCTTAAGCTAACACAGCCCAAATCCAAGAAGGGCCAAGGTGCCCCCGACCTCAAAGTGGAGTACCTGAGATTTCTTATGTACAGGGAAAAAGTCATTTTGCAAACAAACAAAAATATCCAAAATGCTAAAGTCATCTCTTTGCTTTGGCAAAGACTCTCACAAATAGCAGAGCACAGGATGAGATTCTTGTATTGTGGAAAAGAATTTGAAGACCACATGACAAGGATGGTCTTTGGAAAACTGGGGATTTCATCATTCACTGTGTACCAGGCATTGTGCTAAGTGTTTTCCAAATAGTAATTTATAGCAACCTCATAAAGTAGATGCTGTTGTAATCCCCTTTTTATTGGGAAGGAAAGTGAAGCACAGAGAGGTTAAATAACTTGCTAAAGTTCAGACAACTAGTAGGTGTCTGAGTTGGCATTCAAACCAGAAAGCCTGCTTCCTTGTTCATGTGGCCACTGGCATTTGTCTCTGGAGCAATTTCACACTTTCCTCTTTCCAAGATATCTTGTAATAAAGGCAAGTTTTGCAGGAACAGATTCCTTTAAACCATTGCCATATTCTGAATTGGTTAAGTTGGCACTAGTTGCCATAACGGACAAAGCTCCAAAATCTTAATGGCTTAGTACAATGAGAGTTGACTTCTTACTCACATAAAGCCCAACTGGCAGCAGGGGTGGTGACTTGCTGGAATAGGAGTGGGGAGTCCACCTTCATAGCTCCATTGAGTCATTCAGAGATCCAGGCGGAGAGAGGCCCTGTCGTTTTCAACATGTGGATCCCAGCAGCCCCAGGTCAAACAGGGCGCTTGTGTAATGTTTACCTATTTCAAAGAAATCACCTGGTGGACAGGTTGGTAAAGACATGGGCTTATTATTACTTACAGGAGGGAACTGATGGCAGCCAGTCAGCACAAAGCTCTCTGTACCCCCATAGATGTGGGAAGAGGTTATATACCCCCAGTGGGATGAAATCGTGTGACAAAAACAATAGCATGAATAGCATTAGAGAAGGGGTGAGACACAGGCAATAGTACGATGTGCAGAGAAGCAGGAACAAGGATGTTTGCCCTCTTAGCACGCACCGTGAGTACACAGGCGTGCATATCTCCAGGACATCTTTACCGGGTACAAAACCTTGACCAAGGGCCATCTTCCCAGTCAGGGATCAGTCATCAGGGGAGGGAGAGCAGGGCTGACCTCTCTACCCTTACAATCTGTGCGTTACATTGGTCTTCCAGGCAACTGCTGGGGTGATGTAATGGGCTGCACATTGCATCCAAATTCCATAAATACAATACAGGTGCCAAAGAGCAAAATACCTATGACTAAAACAATATCTACTGGCTGGGTGCAGTGGCTCACGCCTGTAATCCTAGCACTTTAGGAGGCAGAAGCGAGAGGATTGCCCGAGTCCAGGAGTTCGAGACCAGCCCGAGCAACTTGGTGAGACGTCGTCTCTAAAATAAATCAAGAAAAATTAGACAGGCATGGTGGCGCATGCCTGTAGTTCAAGCTATTTGGAAGGCTGAGACTGAAGGTTCACCTGAGCCCAGCAGGTCGAGACTGCGGTGGCTGTAAGCATGCCCAGCCTGGGTGACAGAGTGAGACTCCAACTCAAAACAACAACAACAACAACAAAAAAAAAAAAACCAATACCTATTATAATTTTCTTCCACATCAAGCTAAGAGAGGAGAATCAGTTAGACAGAGGGTCCTGAGCTATGGCACAGATAGCCTTGACCAGTATGTGCAGCAGTGAAGACAATAGTTACAAGTTACAAGGAGCACAAGTTTCTCCTTCGGCAGCTGTTAGCAGGTCCACGGCCATGCTATTCTGCAGCAAACAAAGGGAATTCCAAGCAGACCCAGCACGCTGATTGATTGTGGACCCATGCCAAAGTTGCTGCCCATTGCAGGCAGGTGTTTTCTGTAACCAGATCAAGGGTGATAAGAGCAGTGTTGAACAGGTACTAACAGAGGCAGGTCACGTTTCTCAGACAGTACACACGCAACAGCTTTGTCCTGAGAAAGGATAGTCACACTCACGGGGACCTCCCAGGGTTTTGCAAGCCGTGCTCTATCAGTCCAAGCACCCGCTCATTACGGACAAAGGGGAAAATGGTTTGATCATGTAATTTATGCACTTAGCTCTGTTGGTCCACCAAACCCTGGAATATTGAGAGGACAGAAGAGCTTCCACAGTGGGAGGGGACCCGAAAGAGTTGCCCATTTCTAATTCTTTCTTTACACCTTTATCCGCCATGGAGACAACAGAGATCACCAGTGTGGCTTGGTTTGTCTCTCCCACGGTCAATGGAAGGTATTAACCCCAGGTACTATACTCTGTGGGGCTGGCAACAAGTCATTCTCATCACCCCATTGGGGCCTGAAAGAGTCTCCAGTGGTTTTACTTGGAGTCTTACTGCAGCAGTCCAAGCTGTCCAAAGGTGAGGGCCGTCTGGCCCAAGAGTGTTCATTCAAAGTGTGGAGGCCCATCTGCCAGGCAAGTGGTCCACTCCTGCAGCGAGTGTTGCCTGATGTATAAGACATTCTTTAGGAGACCATTATAGCATTCCATCACACTTGCCCCAGTGGGATTAGAAGGCAAGTGGAATTTTCAGGTGATATTATGGGCATTAGCCCATTGCTGTACATGGTAGCCAGTGAAATGAATCCCTCAATGATTTCTGGAGTCCTTTATGCTGCCGTAAGTTAAGACAGCCCTCTGATGGTGACTCACTGAGTGGCCCTACTTACTGGGGTAAGTAGATCAGTACAGATCAGTGCATTTCGCAATCCTTCTGATGAGGGAAGCAGATCCATATAGTCTATTTGCCACTGGTTTAATGGAGAATCCCCTCTCCTCACCTGCCCCATCCTCTGTGGCAGCTTTCAGGGAAGACACACCATCCACATGGGACAATGTTGACAGGCAAGGACAATATCTGCATACCTGACTGGCAGTCCCCAAGACTTTGCTACTTCCCGTCACATCTTCTGTCCTGTGTGTTTCATTTTCTCGTGTGGTCATGTGGCCATGTCCTCTGCCGGAGCTCCCTCAAACCGTCTCATGTGAGTTAGAGTATCGGCTTCATCCTTTGTCCTGAGTGGGCTAAAGGGTTATGCCCTGACTCATGACAGACAGTCACTGACGTGTGTTGACTTCATTCATAGATGTTCTGCCGCATGTCTTGTCCCCACAAACGCTTATTCCTTATTAGCCAGGCCTGCTGTTTCTACTATGGCAGCCACAAGGTGAGCACCTTAAACACCACCCAACAGTCAGTGCAGATGGTTACCGGGCTATTTTCCTTGTCTATAATCATTCACACTGCTCGTAACTCAGCCCATTGACTACCCTGCCCCGTGCTATCATCCTCCAAATAATATCGGTAGATGGTTGTACACGATAGCTTTCCAACAGAGACATGACCTCAGCAGAAGCTATCAGTATGCCCGTCATCCTCTGGCACTGGCAGTATCCCTTCTTAATGGGCAAGGGTGTCAAGACAGTGGATTCTGCCAGGTGTCTCACCAGGGCTTACAAACATGACCAGGCTCAGAGGCTGTTGCAATTCACGATTCAAAGGACTGGTAGATAACCAACTGCATTGTTGCCAGTAAGCCCTTCACTTGGTTACTGTGGTTGTCTGGGCACTGGAGCTGCCAGTTGAATGAAGAGGTCATGGATCCATCCTGCGATTGGCAGGGCTGTCCTGACCGCCACGGCTGCCTGTCCGGTGACAGGCTCAGTAGCTAGCAGCACCTGGTAAACTAGCAGCACCTGGCAAGCTAGCTAGCTGGTAAGCTAGCAGCGTTCAGCTGTTGTTCAACTGGGCTGTAGCATGCATCTGTCCCTTTTCAGGTTTGTGACCAGATCGCTACTGGGAGAAGAGCTTCTCCTGTCACTGCCAAAGCCCCCATGTGTAGCCCTCTGGGGAGATATTCACATCCAATGCACAGGTTAATGCTGAGTTTAGAATGCCCAATGCTCCCCCTACCACTGCTTTTGCAGAACTGAAAGTGGCCAGGTACTCTGGAATCCAGGCCCGTCATGCTACCCTTTTAAGAAACTGGTACAAGTCTTGGACTATTTGTGCCAAATGAGCCCAGTAGTGCTAAGAACTCTGGTAGCTGCTTCACAATAATAGGCCGAGGGCCGTCCTGGACTTTATCCTTAACAATAGATGGCAACACTTTAGTCTTACCTGGCCAAATAACCCAAGAATTTGAAGGACCATCCAGGTCCTTGGACCTTGGCTTGGTTTATTGCCCATCCCCGTTCCTGTAGGTGAGTATGTGAATTTTTTCACTTGTAAAATTTTTAGTACAATTTGACTTGTATTCCAAAGGAAATAATAAAATGTACTCCTCACTTCTTTTTTATTTTATTTTATTTATCATTTTTTATTTTTAAAAGGTGATACAATTTCATTTTGAATCATAAAACATGATACATTTACAGGTTAAAATTAGGCGAGTTGCTTGGAATTACAAGCTTTTCAACCACCATCTTCCAGCTGCACATCAAGAATAACCTTCTCAGCAGAGATCAGTCGTTCTATGATAGCAGAATGGATAGCTCTGAGACTTGAGTAAACAGAAACAGTGAAGAGCTTCCTCAGAGCCAGATTAGGAATTTTCTATGCCCGCTCATAGTGGCAAACAGCAACCACTTCACCAAAAGTAAACATCCTAACCATTTTGCCCTCCTTGATTTCCCTTTCAAAATGGGTTTCTTTGCCATCCCATTTATCACCACCTTGTCTCCTCCCTGACAATCTCTGTTGGTTTGCTCACGTTTCTCACCTGCATCCGTGGCAAAGCCCACACCTAGAGCCTTCATGTACTCATCAGAGTTCCACCTGTCGGTCAGCTTCTAGGTACAACAGAACACCTCCACCACACTTGCCCTTTCCCCGCTTTAGAGACAGAAGTGAGGATCTCCGGCCTTCCTGCCGCTGCAATTCAGAAGACCCCTTCCGGTTGCCTTTTCTAAGTCTGAGAATCAGGGGTTAGCATGATATCATCAACATAATGGAACATTCTCACTGAGGTGGGGAACGTGCATTTCTCCAAATCCTCAGCATTTCTCCAAATCCTCTCCATTCCACAACCGATGGCAGGGCTGGGTAAGTAGCCCAGAGGTAACATGGTGAAGGTCCACTGGCATCCATCTCGGGTAAAGGCACATTGGTCTTGGCTGTCAGGGTGAATATCAATACTACAAAATACATTAGGTAGCCGGGCTCGGTGGCTCAGCCTGTCATCCCGCACCTTTGGGAGGCTGAGGTGAGTGGATTGCCGGAGCCCAAGGGTTCGAGACCCGCCTGGGCAGTGAGACCTCATCTCTACAATAAATCAAAAAATCAGCCAGGCGTGGTAG
Source organism: Carlito syrichta (assembly GCF_000164805.1). NCBI lineage: Eukaryota > Metazoa > Chordata > Mammalia > Primates > Tarsiidae > Carlito > Carlito syrichta. The sequence continues at coordinate 43,091 of NW_007247658.1, forward strand.
CGCATGCCTGTAATTCCGGCTACTTGGAAGGCTGAGGCAGAAGGATCGCCGGAGCCGAGCAGATCGAGGCTGCGGTGGCCGGGAGCGGCCACTGCACTCCAGTCTGGGCGACAGAGTGAAACTCCAACTCAAAAAAAAAAAAAATACATTAGCTAAATCCAAGACTCAATTCAGTCCCTAGCTTGTCCATCATATTTGTGATGTTAGGCCCAGCTGCACACAGGGGAGGAAATACTTTAATGAGTAATTTAATGAGTTCTCCATAGTCCACCATCTTTCTTCATGTCCAGCTGGTTTTCTGACTTGCCATACTGGAAAGTTAAATGGGCTGTGGGCTGGTCTTATTAGCTTCGCCTTTGCCAGTTCTGTGATTGTTCTCTCTATTCCTTTATGGCCTTCTTGAGCCAGTACTGCTTGGTGGCCACTCCTGTGGGAGGTGGTGGCAACTTCACAGGTGGGATGCAAGGCTTTGCCTCGCAGGACTACTTTCACCACCTTGCCCCCTAACCAGAACTCCCTGGCACTAGTTTGCAGGCATAACCCTTGTAACACATCCTCAACATGTATTTTTAACTGAACACTCCTCTGGGACGGTCTACTGATTACCAGCATTAACCTCACTTTCTGTACCCTAATTGCTTGTCCTTGTCTTCCATATCCATCTATGGCCATCAGGGGCCCTTCGAATGTAGAGGGGTTTCCATAAACTGGAGTGTATTCTGAACCAGGATCCACCATGGCCATCACCATGCTGTTTTGGGGGAACCAGCAAATAGCAAGTTCAATGTGGAGCCTCAGGTTACACAATCCATCTGCCCCTGGGCCCCATCTCTAGGCTTTAGAGAATGGGAAGGTGAAGTCTAATTCTTCCTTTGTGTGTGTGGGGGGCTGTTGGCTCCATGCAGGGGTAGCCATACAAACCCTCCTTTTTGGTGATGGCTAGAAAATCTTGTAAGCCAGGAGGAAGATCCTGCGAGGTCCATGCCTCCACTCCCTTCTACTCTGGCAAAGGCTGGAAGTGTTATTCTTTTTTTTTTTTTTTAGAAAACAGGATTTATTAAGAGGACAGAAAAGCTCCCAGAGTGGGAGGGGACCCGAGAAGGTTGCCCTGGAAGCGTTATTCTTTCAGCAGCTGTTGCCATAGCTGCAAGAAGATGGCATTGGGCTGTTTGTCTATTCTTTGGGGGCCGATTCCCGCTTTTGTGAAGGCAACCCACCATATTTTCTGGTCACCTTAATGGGCTCCTCCCTCGCTCGGTCCCAACTTCTTTCATCTTTCTGATTCCTTTTCTCCTGACATACAAGCTGTCTCTTCCAAGTCTGCAGTAGCCTGGGCGGCCGCAGAAACAAACAGCCCCACCAAGGCGGAGAGGACCCAGATGAAGGCATCAGATGCAGAGCTGGGAGCAAACCGCATAACCTTATCCTTTCATTCTTCCAGAAAAGATAATCACGTCTGGTCCTTCAAAGAGCTCTCCCTCTGTGGCATGCCTAGTTCCCAATTCACCAGACACACCTGCAGCTTCCCCAAGGTTGACCAATGAAGAAGAATTCCTGGGAGACTCCCTTTGCATCCCGCCATAATTCGAATCACAAAGGACACATTTTCCTCAGGTTGCTCTGCACCATATATGCGAGGAAAAAAAGACAGGTGATTGATGCCTTTTCAGCCAGCTGCTGTCCTCACAACACTATGTCATCAGCTTCCATAATCTAAAGCCTCAACAGCTATCCCGCAATACTATTTCCCCCTTTTTGGTGGAGTTTTGTAGCCAGTTCTACCAGCTCGGTCATGTGCACAGTCTCGCATTGGTGTGTAAATACTTCAAGGGTGGCGGAAGATCAGCAAGATCGACCCCCTCTGGGCGTTCCTTGTTGGTTTCTCACTCTCCTATGATCACAGGATGGCTCTACCAGTTCCCAGGGGTCCCCCTGTTAATCACCTCTGTAGAAACTCTCCCTCCTCCTCCAAGGAATCTGTTTTAGCTTGAGGATGCCATTTCCTTTGATTCCAAGTGGGGTCAGCCTTTACAGTCTGAATGCAATCACAGCAGTTTCCCTTTCCCTTTTGCAAACCGGCATGCTAAGGCCACAGCCTGAATGGGGTGGCTACAGAAATGGCAGGAAGACGTGTGACGGAACAGGCTCGCTGCAACTGTGCTGGGAAAACCTTGCTGGTTGCAAGCAGGTGGAAGGTGAAACCTGTCCAACCAAGGACAGCGCTGGGCGTGGGCATGAGTGCGCTCACACGCACACACACACACACACACACACACACACACACACACACACACAATGGGGTAAGAGAACTGAGTTAATCAGCAAATATAATTAGGAGAATACTTTTACTTGGCTTCAGTTATCAGAGGGTTTCAGCGTCAAATATTTAGACATTTTCCACGTGATTGAGAGGCGGGGAGGTCCTCTCTGCGCATGTGCAGCCGGCTGCAGGGCCTCGGCCCCTGCCGAGGACGGCCCGGGGTTGAAAACGGTGAAAAGTCCCAGGGGCCAGGGTTAGGAGAAAGGTGCTGAGCATCTTCTCATCCCACAGGTTTATTTGACGTCATCAGAGGCTGCTCATGTGTGGGAAAAGGACAAGCGAAGAAATTCCGTGTGAGAAAGTGATGGGAAGGGTTAGTATTCCGCCGGCCTGGGGTTGAATCTCACCTGTCACCTGCTCATGGAGGACCTCATGCAGACTTGAGCCAGGCACTGAACTTCTCCAGCCTGTTCTGCCACCTGTCGATGATGGAGAGAAGGGGAGGCCTACGTACCGGGCAGTAGGAAGGTGTATGCAATAAATCATGCAACAAGGAGATGCTGGGCCCTTTGTGTGGTGCCTGCTGTTCGAGTGATCCCCATCGACGTCTGCTGGCAACCCCTAAGCAAGAGGGCATGTCTTCAGCCTGGAAGAAGCAGCTGCATCCTCCTCACCTTGTGCCCCTCATTTCCGGAGACTCCTCTTTCTCGAGGAGCCTGAGTAATAAGATTAGCACTGATGGGGCCAGAAGAATCCAAGGAGGTCCTTTCAGAGAGGAGGCGTAGGGACACCAAAGCCTGGTGAAAGAAGAAATAAACCCACTGTCTTCTCGACCATGGATCTGGCTTATTCCTGCAGCAGGATGTGGAGACTGCGGATACTCTGATCTAACATGTCTGCATCCTCTTTTCTGGACTTGGGCAGGTGACTTTCTAACAAGACGAACGACCTTCCAGTGTGGGCACATCCCTGAGCTGTGCCTGAGAAGAAGTAAGACTGGAATAAGTGCTGACTCATGGTTAGGCAGAATAGTGATGGAGCAGAATAGACGCCCTACCTAACACAGATAGGACTTGGGAGAGAGGGAGAAGGAAAATTAATTCCTGGCGTCTGAACAAGGGACAAGCCGCATGGGAAAAATAGGGTCTTGGGTCTGTCCTTAATCTTTTAAGCCAAAACAGTTTCTAAGGTGGA